>NC_088891.1:9991083-10294114 GCF_037157495.1 Lathamus discolor
CCTGAAAGAGATTTTTAGAAGTAAGGGTTAACTATGACCATCAGAGCCAAAGGACAACTGCCAGATGCAGTCTGTATCACTTAAAAGAGCTCAAACTGTTCTCAGCATACCATACCTACCATTACCAGGTACCAAGTCCTGCTAAACAGGCCACCAAGAACAATTGCACCCAAGCAAACAGTATCATCTGCATGAGCCAGCAATGGACCCTTGCAGCAAAGAAGGCTAATGGTATCTTAGGTTGCATTAGGCAAGTATTGCCTAAAGGTTGGCAGAGGCAAAAACTTCACCTCTGCTCAGACCTGCAAAGAAGGCAGAGCCAGACTCTCTTCACTGTCTGCCCAGTGACAGGACAAGAGGTACTGGGCACAAACTGAAGCACAGGAAGTTCCACCTGAACATCATTAAACACTTTTTCATTGTGAGGGTGACCAAGCACTAACACACATTGCCCAGGGAGTCACTGTGGAGTCTCAACCCTTGGAGATATTCAAAAGCCATCTAAGACATGGTCTTGGGGAACTGGCTCTAGGTGGTCCTGCTTGAGCTGGGGGGGGTGGGCCAGATGACCTCTAGAGATCCCTTCCAACCGCAATCATTCTGCAATTTCTAGGCCATAAGTTCATCAAGTTCAGTATCAGCCGTGTGATACAGGATCAGACCTCTTTTATAATCTCTTTCTCTGGCCTTAGAAGTGTATGTGCAGCCAGTCTACAATATAATTAAATCTTCTCCTGCTAACACCATATGGTCAGGCCACACCATGATAATGTAAGTTATTGGAAAGAATAAAGCAGAAGGTAATGTCCAAAGGTCAGCTCCTATTTGCTACCACCTGTCTTTCCCAGCAGGAGCTCATGGCCCTGCTTTTTCCTCAGTAAACATCCACAGAACAGTGAACAGCTTTCAAGAGACTTCTAAATATTTTAATATTCACACATATATTGTAGCAAATAAATAGTGGGAACCAAAGTGCCACAGGCTTAAGCAGGGTTTGGGCAGGCTATTCTTTGACAAGCGAGCATCTAGTCACACTGAGCACATTCACGAGACATTAAAGATATATAAATAAGGCAATTGCTTCTCCAATTGTCCTACCAACAGGTTAGGCCATGACACTCCTGGGTTGACATCTCTCAGGTAACAGCAGCAAGTTCCGAACCTCCACACGCTCCCTGACCCTTACCAGGAAAGGCCAATATTGTACACAGTTCCCACATCTGCTGCACCAGTGTCAGTATGTGATCCCAATCACGTGTCACTGACCACATACCTGCTCCAAAAGCAGCAACCTAAACTGCAACTTTTACAAAGTGCCTTCGTTCTGCCAGGAATTAACTTTTCCCTCAAGACCTCCTGACATTTCCACAGGTCAGAAACTATTACTGAACTGCTTTCAGCCATCTCACTTCTCTGTGTTTGCACCCTGAATGCAACACTGGTGCAGCTGCAACCAGGAACAGTTTGTCTCACACAGGATTCCTACCTTGTTCCCAGCTGGAATTGACCCAAGCAAGAAGCAGACAGAGCTGAACTCATGTCATGAGTCTGCAGGACCCCTCTCCACAGTCATTATGGGCAAGGGAATCCTTCCACCAATCTAGTACAGAAATCATGCATGGTGCTTATAAGATCCCTGAGGAACACGTAGAGAGAATTCAGATCCTAGTAATTGTAACTCTATTGCCATTGGTACACAGACATCAGTCCTGTGGCTCTCTGCTTAGAGATTTGCAGTGGTGCTTTGTGGGCTTCAACTTGCACACAGAGAGCCTGAACACTAGTTTAGATGCCTTAATCCACCACACTGAAGTTTTCAGCTTCAAAGACAATACTTTTCTGATAGATTTTTATCACACACGTATGTTTTTGCTCTCCTGGAGATTTTTTTTTAAGTTATTTTAGTGTATTTTTGCTTAGGTGCCCAGGAAAAGATTTGTAAATAAATCTGCTCCTTTAACAATTTGCTCAAGTGGATGCTATTGCAATGAACTATCTTTCTTTAGCCACAGCTGCCTCCCAATGGATTTCTTCTGTTTCTTACAGGGAATGTCACAGCAGACTCTCCAGCCCAACAGAACTGACAAACTACTTTAGTAAGGCTCCATGCTGGGGTGACTCCTGGAACCTCCTGTTCTTCACAAACAGCATTTCTTTTAAAAAGGTGCAGTGTTTGTTTCCATATGCTCACGATTTCTCAATACTGCTGCTCTTACGAACTAGTAAATGAATGCCTCCAGCTAGCAGTAACATTTCTATCAATGTAACAGCCCAGCCCACAGGGATCTAATTTACTGAAACTGGTTAAGTGCTACACAAACATCATCTAGAGAGATTAATTGGCTGTTAAACTTTGATTGCTTTGCAATCCCTTGGTGATGGTTGGAAAATGAAAAAGTGATCTTTTGTCATTACGTAAATACCTTAAGGTACAGTATATATGCAGGGCTTTGTTTACATTTTCTAAACACAGCAAGTCTTCAGTGGAAAGGAGAGCCATGACCCATTTATTTATACTGAAGCTTATTTAGTATATTCATTATGGATGACATTTTCCTGAAGTTTATTTAGAAGTAAAGTTTTACCAGGCTGTAATTAATCCAAATTAAAACACATTAATGATGATCATTAAAGCAATCTGTTGCAGACAAGTTTCCATTTGATCATTTCCCAAAGTTTGTATTACTATATTCTGACTCTTCCATTTCCTAAGTGCAATTTTTCATTTCTCCTAAAAAGTACCACAAGCCAGATACCCACGTTCCTGCAATTTTTCTGCCTGGAGGTTCTCTCACGTTATGTGGGAATTTGGTATCACTCTTCTATTACTTAGTTTTCTTCATTTCTGGTTTGTGAAACCCTTCATTAGCCAAGTTCTATAACCCTAGTTTTCTCAGGGGGGGAAAGAAGTTTACAGAATAGCTCAAAGTTGTGTTCACTGACCGTGCTACAAGACAATGTGAGGAACAAGAACCTGAGACACCAGCAGGATGAGCTGTCAGTGTGATTATTTTATATGATTTCAGCAAATAAAAATAGCTGATTTATACAGTGCAATCCAACAGATATAAGACAGTACTTTTCCCTGACAAACTGTCATCCTTTTTTCACAAGCTACCTCGTCGACAAGACTTCCATCTACAATGCCCACTGACATCTTCAGGCATGCCCACAGGGGTAGATGCTCCTCATTATTGTTAGTAGCAACACTGAGGATGATTCAATAAGGATCAGAAGTATGTAGGCAATGAAGTAAGAACAAGTGCTATTAAGATCAGAATGGAATTACTGAAATTACTATTAGCAATGTGAATCAAGCAAAGAAATAAGTTGTCTTTCCAATTCAGTGGAATTTGAATCCCTGCCATATAGAATGAAAAAGCCTTTTCATTCTTAGGCTCAGAAAAATCTGATCAGTAATCAGCAATATGAAATCCTTAGCATACCACATTAAATTACTCTTCCACTCATATGCGACTAAATATCCACAGTTCAGTATCTGGATTGCATGCAAAGCAATGAAAAATTCAGAACCATACCACAGATTTCATATAAAACAGTTCTAAAATAGACTTCCCAAGGCAGGGCACAAAGAATTTAAGCAATTTGCAGATAGTGACACATTTGTAGTCTGGACATATGAATAAAAAACCAACCCCACAAACAGTTGGCTGTATGGTCTGTGTGCCAGCCCATTTACTGAGGAATTTGCACAGCTCTAAAAGAAGGAAATAGCAATAAACTATCTCCTCCAATCGGGGTGTAGGGCAGGGGGTGGGTGTCAATCTGTAGTGAAGTCCCCAGCTGGTACAGGAAAATAGGTAATGGCCTTTCAGGAAAAGGAATGGAAAAAACATGATTCTATACATTAGCAGAAGCTCCAAAGTTAACAGTGCAAAACAAAGTGCTCAGATACCATGGTGATGAGCATGGTATAAAAACAAAGAGTGTCAGCTTATACTGTAAAAGCTTCTAACAGAACTGTGCATAAAATGTGCATAGACATAGTTTGCTCAAAAAAACCCTCACCAGTACAATCCCAGGAAAGCTTCAGAACCTGGTGCAGCAACGTACACATACCTTTCCACCACTGCTTCCACCGCCATTGTGTGATGCCTGGGGAGCCATGAACCTACCCAGGAGCTCTTAGTCTAAGAGATGACATTTGCATCCAAAAGATTAGCACTATATTTGCTAAGTGAGATGCTGGAGTAAAGATTAGCAGGGGAAGAGGGAACGCACCATTTGGACTTGATAATTATCATCTACTAAGCAGGTCTTCTGCAACACCAGCTAGGGAACTGTATTGGAAGCTTGAATTTGCACACTGTATTATGGGTGAACACACCAAATCTTAACTTTGAATTATTCAAAACTAGCATACAGCTTGCTTAGATCATGTTTGTGTAAAATAGCCTACTCAAAACCTCAGATTGCTTGTCCTGGCAAGATTACATTCCCTGGCTCATTGCCGTATTTAAATGAAACATTTTCAAAATAAGCACCTATATCACTTAAAGAAATACACTTTAAAAGAAGTAATAAAACTGTCTCCTTTCTGCAGTGAAAAGGATCTTAATTGCCTTACGGTTACCAACACCTCTAAGATTTATGGTGCCAGTTGGATTCATCTCCCTCAAATCCCATTAAGAGTGGCTATTTCCTGTCAAAGATACACTGAGCAGACCCTGTGCTCATGCTCTAACCAGCAGATAATGAGAATGGCAGCTCCCTTATTTACACTGCAGTCCTCTGGCACTAACACTGTTTGCCTTCTTTACTGCAGCTGTGCATGTTGGGATCAGCACTTCAAGGATTTTTATGTTCACTTGAAAGTGTCTTTCCTGAGCAGCATGCTCTGGAATCTACCAGTTATATACGATGTTTTAAACTGCCTGTTAGGCTTCCCCCACCATTTATAACTTCCTCACTGACTGTGTTTTGCAATTTATGAGCAGAAACTTAAGTGATCTGCATCTCCTGTATCTAATTGGAGTGAGGGAGGCCTCATTATTTGTTGTGCCTTTTCATTGATTTTAGCCTTGAAATCCTTGCTTTGTCTTGCATTGTCAGAGGCAATTACGATACACATGTAAAGCCTGGATTCCACCACAGATCCTAAGATCACACACTACAGTCCCTTCAAAACCTCTAAGGCTTATTGATGGTTCCCACTTGCTTTCTGATTTTGTTCCCCTGAGCCATTTTTCCCCAAGGTATATTGGTTTGCTTAAATGAAACAAATACCCTATTTCCTTAACAACTTTAAACTTTTTAAGCATATTCAAGACAAATATTGTGCTGCTTGCCCTCTGTCAAGAACAGAAAGACACTGATGGCAAAAGAGCTCCCAGCACTTTGCAATACACAGCGACTTTCCTCAGAGCTTTCACAGTTCTGGAAGGCTTTGGCTCTTTGGCTTTCAATATTCCTTCAGTTCTTCCTCTTTGGCTTTCAATACTCCTTTGCAGCCTGCCAATGGAACTGGTTAATGCTTCAGGAGGTAAACAGTTAATTGTATGACATTTTTTTCCAAGTGTTTTCTCATTTGGGCCATTAAAATTCACTTTAAAGCAGCTTCTAAAACTTTCCATATGAATGACGTCACAGTGCAGTCTAAAGTTTTCCAGTATGTTACTTGACCCTCTCAGATGAAGGCATCATATGTTAGTCACATTCTAGACCACAAGAATCTCTTAAACCAAGCATTTTTTATTATTTTTGTTTATTTGTTTTAAAATCTGCTAAAAGCTTTTAATCTCCATTCCCCCTTGCAGTGCTGGTACATACCAGTTACTTACCACACATTCTTGCTATTTCTATTACCTTGAAACAATTCCTGTGTTTTCTTCTGGTAGATATAAATCTGATGGTTAAAAAGGCATCTTTGCATTTCTAGTATTAGTTACTGCACCTGCAGATCTGTCATCATAAGTCTGAATCATTCTCATATTTTTTAATCATTGCTTCTCACTGAAGGAGTTACTCAACTGCCTTGAACTACATTTTGGGCTTCTAAATCTAAAGTAATGACAGAGGGAGTTATTCTACTTCCACAACTAGCCCAGTGAAGGACTCCTTCAATCCCTCAATCGAATAGCATCCACTGTTAGTAATTTCCACCATATAGCAGATGCTTTTCCTGGTTATTCTATAGAAGAATTTTTCCTTCAGTCGAATATTTTATTTATCAACCCTATAAAGTCAGACATCACAAGAGCTTATGGATAGTTACGTTTAAAGACCCTAACACGGCATACTAATTTTCTTTATGATTTTTAACCTAATGCCTGCATTCACGCTATCACAGCCACATGAAGCTTGAAATAGCATCAACCCGTGCTCACCCCAACTACTAAATGCCCAATGGCATTTAATACAAACTATGTAATACTTAGATGTCAAAGAGCTTAATAGCCTTCCAGCCTTTGTAAGGGAAATAAGAACCAAACTACCACTACAACCCAAATTTGGGGTAAAAGGGTTTTTAGGTTTATCCTTTGCAGAACTAACTTTCAAGCTATCAGACACTTCGAACTTCACTAAGTTTTAACATTCCTATAAATATTTCAAAACAAGCTTTCTAAACATAGCCCTGACAGCAGTGCTGGATTATAATTCTAACAGTATCCAGAGATACTGATCAACTCCTACAACAAACAGCCTTGGCACCGCCTTTAAAATAGCCATCCCTGCAAGTACTACGTATTCATCTCTTGGCACAGCCTTGGTATCATAGAATTTTTTGTCATTCCTGAAGTAATTGCACTAATATACTTGACACTGTATTTGTACAGCAAGTACAGAGCACTAATGCAGACTTCCAGGTAATCTGATCTGTGCCTTTGTCCTGTTTTCACTAGATAGTTGCAAATTCTGACTTTAGTATTATAATGCCTAATCTATTCATATCAACTTTACTGAATACCACAACTGTACTGATTAGTAAACTCTGGAGAATCCAGGGCTCCATTAGCCCAAGGTACTTTTCAACTGTCTATTTACTGAGCCAGTGTTTAAAACAGAAATCAACAAACAGAAGGAAAAAAAATAAAAAATGAAAAAAAAATCCAAAACTCTCAGGAAACTGGTTAATGAGGATGAATTTAACAGAAATTGTAGACCATACAGTAAAGGGACCCCTCAAGTGACTGCCACAATTTCTTCAAGGAGAGCACAAATAGCATTTAAATCTATTTTAAATACGGTTAAATTTAACCAGAATGGTTTACAGCAACTTCTTTCCTTCGCAATTAAAAAAAAAAACAACAAAAGAAAAACCAAAAAAAACCCCAAACCCCCCAAAACAACCAAACAAAAAAAAAAAATCCACAACCCAAACTCTGAAATGCATCAAAAGTTTTGAGGATCATTTGGTTCAATGCATGCTTTGTTTTACAAGGAAACCTTTGCATTATTTGCACTAGTATGGTGATGTTATACTAGCATATTAATATTCTCTTTAAAAAATTTCATTATTTAAAGTTGAATATCATTCTTTCAAATTACATAAAGAACAACTTGGCATGAAATTGATGGGGGGGGGGGGGGGGGTTTGGTTATTTAACAAGTATTTCAAGCACTTTTTCTTTCCTCTGGCCATGCAGGAAGAACTAACATTTCAGTCTAAGTTTAAAAAGGACACTGGACTGAAAATTGGAAGTGGTTAACATTCTGATGCAATTTTAACAGCCACGTGAATAACTAATTGGGCAATCTCTTGCCTTAATGGACTGTTTCAGAATGCTCTGTCCTCAGAGCTAATGACTGATTCAGCACCGCATCAGCCCACTTTTACAGTAGAAATCAGATTAAAGTTCTTAGCATTTATAATTCTTACAATCTCATAATGAGTTCCTTTAGAAAGCTTAACCATTCACCAGTTTCCTGTAAGTAGATGTTTCTCACCCATTAACTTGCTCCCTCTGCCCGCCAGGTAAGAACTCCTTAAAACATTAGGTATTGTGAAAGCCAAATCACATTAAGGTAAAACAATTTCTCCCCACCATTATATTCCCCCTTTTTTTTTTTTTTTTTAAAACACGCAGGCAAGTGACTGCAAGATAAATACCACAAAAATCCTGTCACGAGACTACACAAACTGTAGCACAACCCTAAATTTCACTGCACTGTAATATGCAAAAGTGATGGGTGTATTTTAAATTTCACATAATCTCATTATCTAGCAACACAGAACACAGACAACTGTATAATTTCCAAAGACAAGCTCTTGGTATACAAGTTATCTCCTGACGAGTAAAATTAAACAAGTTTCATTGTGAAACAAACAAAAAAAATAATAAATAGATTAAAAAAAAAATAAAAATAGCTCTCTGCCAAGATCAGGCCTAAATTTATGGCTCAGGATAACATCAAAAATGTTCAGAAGAAAACCTTTGCACATTCATTTTCATAATCAGCCTTCTGTTCTGGACTTATCATGAAGATCTGCAGTTTCTTGCCATCTTCGGTTCATAAGTATAGCTTGATTTTGTAAATAAGGAATACACAGGGACCCACCTGATTATCGGAGGGAGTCCATAACTTAGCTATCTGACCCAGTGATATTTTTGAACAGCAAGCACGGCAGACAAATCCAGCAGTCCTTCCTTCACATCTGAAGTAACAGCGGTGGAGGGAAGGTAGTCAGTAGGTCAGTAACGACTTTTAAATGAGGACTACAGTGAAGAGTGAAGCAGTATCAGGATTTGGACCGGCTAGAGGAACATAAGAACATAAACAAATGCTGAGGTATCACACCTAGTCACTCAGCACAAGATCATTCTGTTCACTGTTTGCTGAACCAGACCTACAGCCTGCCTGCCACATAAAAACATGTGAGGAGGCCTGTGAATGTACATAGGTTAAGACTGAACTGTGTATTTGCTACAGATTTAAACTTCATTATGTATTATACAAGTGTTGTGGCACAAAATGAAAGTTATTTTTTTAACGGTTTTATCATTTCTCTAGAAAAAGCTCCTTGTCTCATGAAGACATTTCATATTTTGTCAAGAAACCCGGCCTATTCATGACAAAGATTAAAAAATTCATTAAATGCTGCCAACAATAGCACAATAGAAGGGAAAAGAAGAGCTACTGACAGTTAGCTGAAGTCTAACCAGATTGAAAACCCTAAAAGATTTCTCTTGTGCTGAAGTTCCAGAGGGAATACAAGGCTCTGTTTTCTTAAGGGGGATTTTAATTGTCTCTTGGTTTCTGGCTTTAGGAATTGGGGTCATAAGTGGAATTATCTGGGTTTTTTCTGAGCCATTCTTAAACTCTTCCTATGGAATACTGAATAAAGTCCACTTGAAAACAACCTTTTTTTATTATATTCACTCAGATACTCACACTACATCAAGTACTGCACTTTTTATGTATCTGCCAGCTTCGTAGGAACTCATGCTACTGCTGCTGGTTCCAGCAGCAGAAACCCAGAGCAACAGCCTCAGAGCCCATGGAAAGAGATGCAGTCATGAACAAGTTAATAGACACAGCTAGAGCATCTGCAAGCAACATTATACTTCAAGCTTCAGTGGTTTGCTTTTTATTTGCACTAGTACATGTATTTTTACTATGTGGCAAAAATATCTAGAGGCATTGGTTGGAGGGGTTTTAATCTACGATTTGTTTAACTTCAAAACAATAAATAAAAAATAAAAATTAATTAGAACAGCCAGGAAGAGAGAGCTGCTTTTGTTGGCTGCAAATAAAGGACTCTAACATATCCTTTCATAAACAAGCCTCCTCTGTACTAAGGTTTCTTGTAAGAACAGGCAGGCTTCAAAAGAGGTTCAGAGGTTTGGTTTAGGATAGGAACACAAAAGTTGAGAAAACTCAGTTGTCTCTAAAGCAAAGCTGGAAGTCTCGGGAGAACAGCTTGAGTGAGACTTTCTGGTACTTACCATGTCTGTTCAAGCATGACTGGTACTATAAAAACAACCTCTCATGGTGCTTTTCAGGAAACAAGACATTTTCTGCTGAACCAGCCAAAACCCATTAATTTCAATACATAAAATGATGAAAAGAGAAGTTAGCTGCCCTCAAAGGTAAACAGAGGTCAAGGTGGAGCATGGCAAGCAGCTATATTTTCATTAAAGAAGTGCCCTAAAGAAAAAGTTATTTCATGCAACACTGCTCAAATTAAAAGAAATAGCTTACATAAAGAGTTTATAAACTATTCTGTTCATCTTCCAGTAATAATCCAGTAGAGGAGTTTATTGGCAGGAACATCAGCAGATCAGAACACTTTTAGGGAAAAACTAAAGTTATCTGCAGTCAGCAATGAGAAGATGAGGTTAAAAGTCAAATAACTTCCTGCAGATTCTTCTCTGGATGTTAGTAATCTCATTCCTTAATGCTATTCCTTGACCCACAGTGCATCTTGCACAGTTTTAACAGCCTCCATGTTTAAACACCCAGGAAAGGGGCAGGATATACATATTGCAGTGGAAAAAATGACAAAAAGCATGTTCTTTCAGACACACACTCACGATACAAGTAAACAAGAAACTTGTCTGACAAACCTCCTTCACAGGCCTTAATTAGTAATCCACTGAATCAGTACAGGTGCTCAAAATTAGTAGTTGAAAGCTTCCTGCTCTTGAGTGTAAATAAACTGTTAACAAAACTACCAGGACTGGGGCAATAAGAACAATTTTCCTTCTTCTTTCCTTCCTTCCCACCCTCCAGACAATCCCATTTTAATTGCTGCATAACCCTACATACACCTTTGCTCCTCTCTGTGCTTTTAGCTTTCTCTTTTCCTGACCCTTTTTAGCCCCAAAGCAAGAGAGAGGATGAGGACTGTCAGAGAAAGGGAAGGAAGAGTGGGAGGGAATACCCTTCCCCTGCAGCCTGGGACTGAGCAGAACAGGTTTTCCAAAATGCCCTGCTTTCTCATCGCAGGCAGTGCCAGAGCAAATAGCCAGGGAATGCAGCCACCTGAACCCATGGTCAGACCCTCCACCCAGTTACACACCCTGCCAGCCTTTGCTTGCCAGCAGATGTGATCAAACACATTCCTAGCTCCAAGGGATCCACAATCCACAAATTTCACACATCAGCCTTCTATAAATACAGAAGATAACCAGAGTGTGATTATACAGTCCTAAGAATCAGCTGCTCTCGACACCACTGGCTTGCTGGTGGACATAGCAAGGGGGCTGGAAATCAATTTTAATTGCATCACTCAAAAAATAACTATTTACCATCTTTATGGAGCACAGGCTGATCAGAGCAATCTAGCTATACCTATAGCCTACACAGAAGCTTTGAAATGATGCAACCAAAAATGTTGCCTTAGAAAATCATTATAGATAGATATTCTGTTTGCACTCAGAAATAAGAGACATTTTTTGACCCAGACAAGCCCAGGCTAGATTGCCCCTGACCTTGACTAATTTTTTTTGGCATGTTTTTTGTGTGCATCACCTCACTAGAGCACAGTACATAGAGAACTTCCAGTTGTTAATGCAGCACTTCTTTCCTAAACATGCCCAAATGAAGAGTTGTAGTCCAGATTTTCCATTAAATTTATTGTCAGAAGGTCTTTAAGTGCAAGGGAGGACAAGAGGACTAAAGCCAAGATATTTAGAGGAAAAGACAAGGGCAGCAAGGAGGAGAGGGTAATACTGAAAGATCTGGATTCTAAAAGGAGAATGGATAAGTTCCCAGAGTGTGGGTTAGAACAAGGAAAAGAGTGGTAATTCTAGAAAGGAAAAGAAAACCAAAAAGCACAAGTATATGAATTACATCCCAGGAGAAGCTCTGCATCCTAGGAATAAGTGAATGAGTTTCTCCTGGAAAGAAGGGTGCTGCAATCCCACTGTGCAGCGATACTTGATTCTGGCTCTGCACTTTCCTGACTTACCCAACAAGAGTACTTGGAATCACTGGTTGGAAGGGCAATAAGTATTTCAGTCACTGGTATTTATCTTTTAATTTTTCTTAGTCAAGATGGCGATTTTTTTTTTTGCAAAATCAAATTTATTAGGTGTGACTGCATGTATATCCTTTTAGCTATCATAGTGACATATGCCCAAAGAAATGCCTCTCCTACAACAGAAAGCAGCAGCATTTAGATCATCCAGGTCAGCTAATCACAAAGAACTGGATGCACAGTGCTCTAATGTATTCAGAGGGGTGTAATAAGCTGCCTTAGCCAAAAACCCTCATCCCTGCCCTAAAGCTATAGTTCATCAGATAACTTCATTCACATTCGTACAGCAGCTTTTATCTTATGATACTACCAAAACCATTTTTTAGGCCATACATCCAGCATAATTCACATATTCATACATGCTCTCCAGCAGATGCAACCACACCAAAGTCAAAAGTAATATTCCATTCTCGCCAAGAGGTGAAGATGCGAGGCTTTTTCTTAAGTCAGATTCTTTCTGCTAAACAGAGAAATGGCACATGCTGAATGATAGAAAATCTCTTGTACTGGAATTGGATCCTAATTATTGCTTCATTTTGCCAGTTCCTATGAATCACCAGGGAAAGATTAAAGCAGAAGTAAATATTGGTTCCTTGTCCTATTTACAGTAATCAAACAATGAAGTAACTTGAGTCACATTACTAAAAGGTGCATATGGTTATATTTCTCTCATTCAGTTTGCAAGCAAAAACCGTTAGTCTGAAGGACTGCTGAAGTCTAAGAAGCAGCTGCACCCATCGTACCAAAGCAATTTTTCCTGAAAATTAGTATGTAAGCTGTTCCAAATGATAGGCATGAGTAGGGTGGCAGTGGAGAGCTGAGAGTGCTGCAAAAAGACCAGCAGACTAAGCCTTACATGCATCAACGGCTTTACATTTATCAGCAGCTAAAGATTTTCAGTGTGGTGAATAAATGAAAGACACTGCCACCCCTCAACTCCTCCAATACACACTTCTCCTGAAAACTGGCTACTAAATTTTCCAGGAGAGTCTAAGTATCTAGAGCAAATAGCACTATACTACATCCTTCTGGCATTTCTTTCATCCTGGAGGATAGTTCACACATAAGTATTTGATTTAAGTTATGTGTTTTCTCTTTTTAATGTCCAGATGTTTGAGTGCTACTATCAGTAGTTAGAAGAAAACAAAGCTAGAGAAGCAGGATGAATAACATGAGGATGAGTGGGCACCATTTCAAAAACTCTGTGCTTTAAATCCATTAGTATTCAAATGGTTTAAGTGCCATGATGCTCAATTCATCCTATCACAATGACTTAAATAGCCTGTTCTGCCACTGTAAGTCAGATAATCAAGGGCACAAGCATTTTAGTTGTAAAAGCTTGCACAGCTGTACCACCAGTTGTTAATTATAGGTGTGCAATTTTACGGAAATAAATATTTCTTTAAACTGAAACCCCTGGGTTTTTTCACTTTAGCCTGGCTACATTATTTACTGAAAATGAAATATGTACTATTCCCTAAAGAAAATAAATTGATTTACAATAATAATACCTCAAAGATACCCAAATCATACATACACTGGTCTTTGAAACAATAAAAAGCTCTATTCAGGTGAGAGACCAGTTCACGCACAAGTACACTTGATAGCAAGAGTCTTTCAAGAAACACTGCAATTACAAAGCACAAAATGGCATCTTGTGTCATCTCACCATCCACCTGATTTGTTTGTCGCAAAGAGAAAGCAGCAAGTTAAAGTTGAAATCTGGCTTACTTAAAGACATCCTTCATTATAAAAGGACCTCAATGCTCTTTGCTGTTTTTCTGTATAAACTCCATTTCACCCTTTGCCTTGAAGAACCAACTCTCCCCACTGGAACATGGTACCTTGTTAATAGCAAGTAACAATATTAGGACAAAAAAAAAAAGTAATGCTATATTCAGCCACATCTACAAAGGAAAAATGTTGCCATATTGGACTTCAGGTAAGATGAGGGCTAGCCCAACTCTCTTCCTAAAGCAAGAAAACAAATGTCTCAAGTTCAGAATGGATGACAGATGGTTTTTGATCTGTGAAATGCCAGCAAGACCAGCCTTGCCATAAGCTCGAAACATGGACACTGGCTTGCTCCCGACCTTGGGAGAAACATCACAGGCTGAAGACAGCCATAGAAGGGCCCTTTGTATTTCTGTGGCAATCTGTTTTGTGCTCAGGGGTTTCTTATGCAAAAAATGTAAAAAATAAGTCAAAGCACACAAATAATTGTGGATTGAGGCGGAAAATGGAGAGGGACACATATCAGATCTGTCAGATCTTATGGAAAATCTGATCCTGAAGTTATTAAGCTTAGACGTATTTCAAATATGACCCATCGTCCAGTTTATAATTCCCTGACAATATGAGAAACTGGCTTGACCACAGTGCCTGCAGAAAATTGCACCTTCTATATAAAACGTATGCACAAGCTTTCACATGCATGTTTCCACAAAGTAAGACACAAAGAAAGAACGAGTATGGCATCAGCACACTCCACCATAACACAAGACCATGAACATTTTCATAACATGTCCAGTTTCCTAGTTTCATCATATTAAAATGATTAAAAGGAAAGTTCTTCTGAACCATATCATGGATATGTTGCATTCTTCCATTGACTCCCTGTACAATGCTTTTAAATGACTGCCAAGTCAAGTGCAAATGTTCCTCCAGGTATAACTGGGAGGGTTATCAGTAATTCCTTTCCCATTTTTAACAAGTAAATTATAATACTACTAAAAAGACCTGCTGGCAGAAAAACCACAGTTACCAAAGACTTTGATCTTGGGCAGTAATTGCCACAACAAGTTTAGCAACATGATTTATGATCAGAGAATATTCACAACTGTACATATTCCAGACTCAGGCACTCATTAAGGCAATTGGCATGGCCACAAGTGTCATGTCACAGAAAATATTTTCTAAAACAACTTGAAAAACAGGACTCTACCACTCAGGGACAGCAGGAAATGGTCCCCAGGTGTCTCAACTTGCTAGACAGTTTTTTCAACACACCTCTCAGCATCAGCACCTTTCCATATTCTGACACTCTGAAAGATTGTTGAATTACATCAGCTTCCTGCTCTCGGCACACATCTAAACCCTTTGACCCATCTTTTCCTCTAATGAATTTTTTTAGGAAAAAGTGGTTTCTGTTCTCAAAAATCACCCCTTTCAAACAATCATGATGAGACTTCAAGTGCTTCAGCACAGAACATCTTCAGTTAGCTTACAGCCGCTTTAACTGTTTGGTTTTATTGAGTTTTGGGTTTTAATAAAAAAAAAACACTACCTTCAACCAATCTACCAAAACTTTGTTTGATAACGTTGATTGAACTTTAGAATCAATTGTTATAGCAACTGCCTTCAATGATACAAGCATTGGCTCTGCTGGTCTTTGTTGCTCATTGGTAATGTGGTGACAGCATACTTAAAGTATTTCCAAACAGGCTCTACAAGTACCAGTATTCCACAAGATGCATAGTCTATTCCAAGTTATCTCGAAATGCTTTGCATGATCTATTTGTAACTGGTCATTTAGAGAAATAATCAAGTCGTAGAAAGAACAAAAACCTTTGCCATCCACTGAGAAAGAACTCATATGTTGTGTGAGCCAAGTGACAAAGCATCTACCACAAAGAGCAGATAGTGGAAGAGAACAGCTAACAGGCAGCTCATGTTGAAAATCAGTAACACATGCTGGTGACTAAAGCAGCGAACAGCAGTTACAATAGTAGCAGTTAAGTTTCATTTCCAATTGGAATAAAGGGACAGTATTTGCCAGCTCTGGCCCTGAGCAGTATCACCTCTGACTGAAATTTGATCAAAAGGTCACCTAAGCATCTCTGAATTCAAGTATGTTACTACATCTCTAATGAAACATCTAAGTAATATCAGTGCTTCGTTCACAGCTCTTCACAGACAACTGTTATAATTTAAAAGACTATCAAGTGACAATATTTTCTTTCTGAGCATGACTTCTTACAGGAAAAGCTTGAACATTCCCTTAGCCTGTATATTCTTAAGTCCAGCGCTGCTCCCAATTAGGCCAGAACAGAAGCTTGTAATAACTCAGTCCTTAATTAGATTTAGGCTATTTCCTGCTTTTCCAACCAAGGCTGGGCAGGCCTGTTTTAATGTAGCAGCAGCCCTACTGGCAGATCCGCTAATGAATCAGCAGAGAAGCCCATCAATCCAAGTAAAACTGAGAACCATTTGACACCAATTTAAACTTTTCTCTCCAGCCCTCAAGCCCCATTTTCTCCAAGACATTGTCTGAACACTTTTTTCCAGAATCACTTGATTGGGTCCAGACATTGCATTGCGTTTGACGTTGAGTGTCTGCCCACGGCAGGGTGCTGATCATGGGCATAAACATTTGGAAATAAAATACCCAGTGACACCTCCTAAGCAGATCGACTCCCAGATGTGTTCAGCAAAGAACTGAAAAGAACAAGGCAGTTCTTCAGAAGGCAAGTGCTGAGCACAGGAATTTGGCACTGGACAAAGCGGAATCAGACAAGTCAAAATACTTCCAAATACTTCTGTTTCTTTACCAGTAAATATCTGGGAAGAGCAGGGAAACAAACAAAGAAAAAAACCTCAAACACGCTTTCCCTTTTCCTATAGACCAGCACCAAGCTACAGACTTTCTTCTGTTAAAACTCTAACCAAACAGCTAATTGCAGTGAAACAGAAAAACATGAAATGCAAGACTAAGCAATAACTCTCTTCTATTAGGAATATTAGTCAATATTATATGCACTGAGGCAAGACCAGATAACAGCAGGACAAATGCCAGCCAAACAGTGAAATTGTAAAGACACGGAAAATTACATCTTGAATTCATCAGTCTGCTATTACATCAGCCTTTGGCCACTAACAGGCAACAACTTTCTCTGGAAATGGCAAATTTGCACTTTTGGTGCACACATGACTGGGCAGAGAGGCAGAATGTGATACTGTTATATTTTAAAGAGTGTTCTGTTAGGTTTTTTAAGCACAAACACCCTTTACTGTAATCCTAACTAAGGAATTAAATTTGCAGTGAAGAAAAAACTGCTCTGCACTTCTTAAAATACAACTCACCAGATACTTATCCTAAAAAGTTTTGCCAAATAGAGGTGAAAAGATTTATAAACACTTCATCTTTTCCTGAGCTAAAATCAATACTGTTATATTTCAAGCCGTAAATTACAGCAGCTATAGTATCTGCTCCAGTCTGTTCCTATAATAGATCATTATTAATGGTCATCACCATTCTTCTCTTCCTTTTACAGTTCCTGTTTGGAAATATCACTCTTTAAAAATAAGTAAATAAGCCGTTCCTCAGCTATCCTTCTCAATTGCAGTAACTTACCTGCTTCACAACATGGCTTCGGTGGCCCTACCAAGAACAGAGACCACATTGTCCCAGGCACTGCACAAACAAACCAGAATAGACAGAGCATCTTGGTGTAAGCGTAAGCAAAAAAGAATCTGAATGACCAGATCAAGTTGAAACAGACTCCTGCCTTGAGGCCAAATAAAATGACAACTTTACTGGGTCAAAGGCCTTCAGCAGTACCCTAGGATAAGGTTTTCTGTATTAGCATAGCTAACTTTTTAAAATAAATATTGAATATTTGATGCTGTCATGGATAAAATATGCCCTCATATAGAGTCAAATAAAGTAGCCTCTTATTTCACATAAGAAAACCTGCATTCACATGCACAAGGAGCACTCCATGATGCAGACTAATGCATAGTAAACTGTTAAGTTCCCATATATATTTTAGCTTTTAATTAGACACTTATGTCGATTATACCTCAGAAACTGTTATTGAATCCTGCAGTGAGCTAAATCTGCTTTACCCTCCCCCTGAGGTCACTAAGTGTTGGTGAAAGATGACCAGCCAGTGTCAGTATCAGCAAAGACTACAAATGGGGAAGTGATTCTTCTTTCCACATCTCACATCTTCAGCCCATGAGTCATTTCTTCATTTTTTTTTTTTATTTAAACTTAAAATAATCTCCATCTTGAGACATAGATTAAACTTTATTATCTCCAATGCAACAAGAATCCCAGTTGGTGGCATGGAGTCATCTGTAACTACTCACACAATCTCAGTGCAATTTCCTCAAAATAAAAATATTAAAAAGAAATAGGAGGTTTTCTAAAGGAAAACAACACAGCCCACATCTCCAGTGAAAAGGGTTTGAATGTTTATTTTGACCTTTTATTAAAAGACTCATTTTGCTACAGCTACAGAGGCACAATCTTCAAATCACAGGACTGCAGAGATAAGCAGGAAAACAGGTTTCTCTCGTTTGTGAAGTGCCAAAATCCTGATGGAAAGGTGGAAAACTCGGAATGAAACATGAGGTCAAGTATTTAGAATGCAAATAATCCACCCAGATGTAGGAGTTTATATCCACAGTAACAACATTGAGCTATCTGCCAAAGTTCAGCTGAAGCTCAAGTTTCAGGAGGGGGGAATAAAGACAGGAGAAGACATCCATTTAGACTTGAAAAAAGCAGCTCTAAAAGATGCAAGAACAACAATATTTTAGTACTAGAAACTGAGTTTTCTTCAGCAACACACAGCTTCCCATGAATAATAGAACAGTACTCTCAATGTTTTATGAAGTACAGCTTAGTTGTGAAGACTATCTGCAGGACTTACTTAGAACATACTGATGATTTTGCATTCAAAAAGATCACAGTAATATTCAACTAATCTAAGGCAACCATATCCTACAATGACAGCTACAGGAAGCAAAATCAAAGAGGACATCCTAAGAAATTGATGGCAAGCTAAAAAGTACTTTATTATTTCTTCACATTACTGTAGTATCCAGGAGTCCTAATAAGCCCAAACCCCACTGTGCTAGACGCTACTGTACAACTGATTTACGAACTAGACATGCTTGTCAATGAACAAAAGAAAGTACATGCTAATAATGTTATTACAGCATCAGGGCGGCATTATCTTAGACAATGAGAAACGTGGAAAATTTATATGCTTTATTATTATTAAAAGTAGCACTGTTACCTTGGCAACTGCTGAATCACTTGGGAGTTTGTTAAAGAAACCCAAATGTTACTTATACTTGCACATTTGCAATCAATTTAGGGAAAACAATTGGGGGTTGGTGGTGGTGTTTTACAGGGGAAAAAAAAAAAAAAAATCACATTTTTTCCTCATGACTGTGACCCTGCAAATTTCAACCTTGGGTCTGGGTTTTTTTTTTTTGTTTCTTGTTTTTTGTTGTTTTTTTTTTTTTGTGGGGGGGGGGGTAATAAATCAGTTCTTGGGATTGAATTAAGGCAGATCATGTCTCATTTGCACCCAAAGTAATCTGGACTTTCATACACAATACAAATCTAGTAATCTATCTATGATCTTGATCAGAAATAGAGAAGCACAGACACTGTGCAGCGCACACAAAAATAAAGTTGGCTAGCTTCACACCTCCTAGGCAGGTACCGGGCAGAGGGACAGACACCTCACCTTGGGGAGGGAGAAAAAAGGAATCCCATCAACCATTTCCATTTTGTAAGGGCCCAGCCAACACTCCCAGACACAAGAACACAGAACTGTGCAAAGGTAAGTGCACAGCATCCTAACACACTGTGCAGCCAAATTTGGAACTTGCATGGCTTTTAGCTTCCAAATGCTGGTGTCCCTGTTTTGGTTTTGTCCTTCCTTAGCAGTATCTCTTCTCTTTCAGGAAAAGAACTAGGAGCAGGAAGATAATGCGAAACTGCAGGAGGATCAGCCTGTGAGATGTGATGATTGTGTGGGGTATCTTTTTTTCTTTCTAGTTTTCATCATCATATTATTCCTCAAGTACAGGCCAGCCCAAGAGCAGCAAAAAGCAGAACACTGGCAAATCCCAGCCTCTCTGTCAAGGAACCTCATGAAATTCAATTAGGCTATGAAAGGAAAAAAAAAAAAAAAAAGGGGGGGTCCCATTTTGGACAATCTTGATCTTTGAAATTGAGAATTGCCACACACAATTATTGTGTGAGCGTACCCAGAGTAAAATACCCATTTTTCCTAAAATAAACATGGCCAAAGACACAGCAGGCTCCTTAAGACACACTGCCAGCTCTTTAAGGTGTACTGAGTGAACTGCATTAAAATAGGTTAAAAACAAATCCTCCCGACTCGTACTTGCAGGACTGCCCCTAGCTTCAGTCTAACTGTTGGCATCCCACAGCAAACGTTATACAGTTGCAGCTGAGTTCTCCAGAGGTCATCCTCCTTTCTATCACCTCTGAAGCTTGCCTGGGGTTACTCCTCTCACCCAGCAATCCCTAGGCTGAATTGCTGCTGCAGGCACCTCCCCAAAGCCTCCCTTCCTGCAAGCCACACTGCAACGTGAACAGTTAAATCCCAGAAAGGCTGTAAGGGCAAAGCAAGCAAACTGCTGCTCAGCACCAGCAAACATAGCAGGACATAACATACCACACATCTCCTCAACTGCAGAGTGAGCTGTTAAGCATCACCAAACATACTGAAATAATGTGTCTTTTCAGCTAAACTGCAAAAGGACATGCTGCAGTTTCACAAAGCAAGCATAATTTTCCAAATGCTTTCCAGAGTGAAAGTTAGTTTCTCTAAAATTAAGAGGATCTTTTCATTCTCCTTGTTAGCTCTTTATCATAATGTGTTTGGAGTCCCAACACAGATCAGAGCCAGAGGAACACCTGTTTTAAATGACTTAAATATCTTTAGTGAGAGAACAGTTATTGAAACCCACCCTCCAGAAAACATGAATACTCCTGAGACCGAGGAAGACCAGAATTCAGCTATATTTAAACAAATTAATTGTTTCAACGTGAATGTTGAATAGTTACAGAGTTCCTGTTATTGCTAGTGTATTAGGAACTAATTAGCAAGAGATTAAATATAGGACTATTGGAACCTCCAAATAGGTATGTTTACACTCTTTGGCCAACATTTATTATATTTGTCATATGCTATTATTATGAACTGAACAATTTAATTGCTTAAATCATTTGAAGTAAAAGAATTAGAAAGCTGTCGTGAATGCATTCTGCTTGTGTTTTAATTACTCAAACTAACCTAAGTCCTATTAGGCTAGTTTGTGTTTACCCAGTTTCACATGGCACTATCACAGCACCCAAGACAATTACCTCTGTTTACAGGACATAATGAATAAATTGCTTTCAGTAGATATTGTCTGGCCTCAGAGCTACCATACACTCCAAGATCACCTCCAAAAAAGGGCCTAACTGGGCATTTACTTTTGTTCCCCAAATGTGAGCAGCTACATTTAAAACCATACCATCATCATGGGGAAGGTGGTAATTATTGACTTCCATAACACAGAAAGTAACATCTAATTTCTGCTCCATCCCCACTGTCCTTTTCTGCATCCTCTCCAGAGAGAGAGCACAGAAGAGGTCACAGATACTGCAAGACTGCTGCAGAAAGATTGTCTACTTGTATATTCATTCCTGTATCACCATGTTTCCTATGCAGCAGGATGCAGGACACCATCTCCATTTGCTTCTCAAGCTTATCTGACCCTCCTGCTTAAACTGCTTGTTGTCTTGAGGACGCTGCCATCTGCTAGCCTGCGTTTCCTCATTCCAAAGCCTCACAAGGGAAGACATAATCTCCTTAAACATTCCCAATGTAACAGAAATAGTTCCAGATATCACTTTAAGTAACATCCTAGAAGTCTTTTTCTCAAAAAAAAAAAAAAAAAATAAAAGGAATACATATCACCCAAGACTGCCTAGCAGAAGAGAAACCCCATCATCTGGGAACAGCACAAAATTAATTCTTGCACTTTGACGATGTACAACCTCTTCTTTGTTATACATAGTCCAGTCTTTGCTCAGGTTTTCACCCTCTGCGTACCTCAAACTCTAACACAAAGCCAGCATAAAATTGAAAAAGAAAATAAGCAGAAATGTTTTGTTACATCTGCTTAACAGAAAAAATATTCTTTAAGCTCTAGCTGCTTATACACAAAGCAGTTCATAGCAGCTGAAAAGACAGAATACAGATCTTGCTAACCACTGAATACAGCAATTAGCTAAGAGAAGAGCAGAAGCAACGCTCAATTTGCCTTTATACAGCTTATCAATTTTATTTTGCACTGTTACATTTCTGTAGTTTATATAAAAAGCCAGTAGCTATTTGGCAAGATTTACATCTAGAAACAGCAATTTAATCACATATGAAAGATCAGGGGAACTGGATGCCTCAGGACATTGCAAACTTCTCACCTCCCACTAACCTGCCTGAAACTTGCCTTGGTCATGTTATACGTTAACTAAAAATAATTTTTAAGTATCTGTTTCTGTAGGTTCATCATCTAAACAGAGAGATGAAGTTTATTAAAGTTATCATGTGAAATACTGAACGCTTGCACAGCAGAAAGTAGCAGCTTGCAAGTTCAGCAATCTTCCCTCTGCAGTGATGTAACTGCTTTAACAAAGCAAAATTCCTAGTAATTTCTTGACCAGGCAGAGCCAAGTTGAATGGCAGATGTTGGAGATTTCATCACAAAAAAAAAAAACCTCCCAAACCAAACTGTCAAATGTGACTTTGCTCCCTAAAATAATCAAATGAATGCATTCACATGTGACCTATATGCAGTAGCTTATCCCATCAAATCTAGGACACCCTATCCTGTTGATTCAATATTACAATTCTGATGTTTTAATATTGAACAGCATTATACTAACAAAATGCTCATCCTTGAAGCTTAACCTCAGACCCTCCTAAAGTTTTGAATGCCAGCACTGTGACTAGATTAAGTGTCTAATTTGAGGCAGTCCTGTATTTATTGCTGCTATACAAATAACAAAGCTCTCAATCAGCCAAGGCCTCTCAAGAGACTCAGTTCTTTCTTTAAAAACCTTTATGGGCAACAATCAGAAGAGACTGGAAGTTGTCTACTTGCTGATCGATGCTCAGAAACCTGTTCAAAATGTGTATGTGTCTGCATTACAAACAGTTACAACAGGTACATTTCATGAACACCTGAGCACAAGAACAGAAGGGGAATTCGGTTGTCAGTGAGTAACCCTCTCTTGCTTTGTCAATATTCCACTTCAGAGGAGGATGGAAATTCATAGTTGGGGAAAAAAAAAATAAAAACAAACAAAAAAAAAAAAAGTGTTGTCCAATGCAGAGCAAAGCCTGCCCCAGTAAGCCAAAAAAATGACATAATTATGCCACTTAATTGGAAGACTGCTTAGAAAGCAAAAATACATTCCATACACACACAGTTACCCTCCATTAATCTTCCTCTTCAAAATGAAGAATCTCTTTGGGAGCTGTAGCCTGGGGTATTTTTTTGTTTACTTTTTAAACAGTCATTTATCTGTCTCTCCTAAAATACAAGCAAGACCAGAACAGCAGAGAGTTTGTCAAGTACGTGAGAGAAGTTTCAAGTGCAGAAGCTAGTGTACATCTTAATGCCCAGAACTGCAGGGCATTATCCAATTTAATCACCAGATGCCTATGCCAAAGCTAAACTGCACTTCCTCCTATGTTCAGCTGTTTGCCAAATATGATATTATCTCACCAGCAGCAAAACACATGGTGCTTCAGCATCCCAGGTTTCCAACACCTGCCTAGGCCTTTCAGCATGCTCTTTAGCCCGCATTTATAATCAAATTGTTCTTGAAGAAAAAAAGTGATACAATTGGATCCAGTCACATTTAAGAGGGATTAAAAGAGTAGATATCCAGACTAAATAGTTTAAATTGGGAGCTCAGTAATAGACATCTCGTTTAAGAAGTAATTGAGAAAGGAGAGGCATTTGTACTAGGGAGTTTATAATATTCATGTGAAATAATCAACTCCATCTGACTTTTCCGGAAACTCAGGCAATAAGCACTACTGGGATTTACAATAATAATTCTACAACAAGTGATAATAGGAACAATCTTTTTCACCCCCAAAGCATAACTGAAGTCTTAGAGCAGGGGTTCTATGTTGGGGGGGGGGGGGGTGTTGCATGTGTTATTATTTTCTTAAATCATGCCACAGCTAACCAGCTCTTTATACATTTCCTTTGATCTTTGAAACAGAAGTATTCTCACCATCATCCTACTTAAAACCCAATCTGATTTAAAACAACAGTTGTAAACATTAATAGGTTTAAACCATAATGATGATGACTCGCCTGCAGTTCCATCTGTAGCCAAATCTGTGTTAATTCACAGCAAAATTTCTAGCTAATTTGTGTGAAGGAACAACAGAGCTGTGCTCTATTACTGTGTCCAGTAAACTATAAAGATAGGGGAAAAATACATTTCTAAATAAATATTGCCTTTTATTATGATTAAAATACACGTCTAAAATTAAATTAACTACCAAAAGCCTGTAATTTTCCAGCAATTTCAGATATGGGAGTTAGATGTATTCTGAGATAAGGATGTTAAAGAATCCTTTATTCCTAACAAGGCTGCTGTTTCACATGGAGTGAAACAGTGACACAGTATGTCTCAGCCTTGGAAGCTACCAGTGCAAGTTTTCCACTCCACACTGCTTTTGGCTTTTCCAATTGGCAGGTTTCAGTTGTCAAACAACAACTATTTCTAATCTGACCAGTGAGAAGAGTAGCAAGTCTACCCTGATTTCCCTGACCAAGCATTTGCCCTTGAGACCAGGGATTTTAAAACACACACTCTCCTACACCACTGCTCCCCACTCCCCGCTCCTCCAAAAAAATACCAAAACAGCCATTTACTTTATCTGCTGTTCTTTTCCATCCCCTTCTCCCTCTACCTAAAAGCTAGTCAGAAAAGGGCAATTATCTGTCATCTTAAACATGCTTAATTTTTATATCCTTTTTCCCCAAATAATTATCTGCAACATTTCAAATTCTCAATTCTCAACCATTGTTTGCAGGAACCTTTAGAAAAAATATTAATCCCAAAGATAAAGTACACATAACTGGACAAAAATGGTCCACACTGACCCACTGAGACAGCTAAAATGTAACAGCCAACATCATCTTCCTGTAGCTATCTAAAAAAACTCATATCTCATGGTAACATGAGAAATCAGTGAAGTTTTTAAAAGGCTTTCATAACCTAGAAGCAAGACCAATGTGCATTTAATAACAGATAAGGGGAACTGTAATATACACAAGATTTTCCTGCACTTTCATATTTGCTTTCCCCTAACATGTTTTATTTGGTAATTTCCAAGATGTGTCAGTAATAGCAATATTTCATTCAGTAATGAATTAAGAAGGAAACAAGCTGCAAAGAAGTTTAATTCAATAACTTTGAAGCAATTTAAAGATACAGTTCAGTTCTGCGAGTTCTGTGCATATTTGCTGTCAGAATAGTCTGCAGGATCACGTGCTGTACTAGTTTCAGCACAAATCTGAAAGTGGTTAATGCAAAGTAAAGGTATTACTTCAATCAGATAGGCCATGCTGGAACAGCAGTCTGGGGAGGGAAACAATAAATGCTTTCTTCAAATGACACAATCCCACTGTATATGCAATGCACATGTGTTCTGAAATACACCCAATTTACACCAACAATTCAGATCTCATAATTCGTTTGAGTTAAATAGAGAATTAACAGCTCTTCTCTTCCTCATTCCATGGACTGACCAGCTGATGGATTCTAATTATAGATGAGAGGGTGAAAATAATAGTTTTCAGAGATCTTTGAATAGGTCATGTAATCCACACAAAATTCAGGTCATATCTAAACAGAGGCCTTTATATGAATTGGACATAAAACTTCCTAAGATTTGCCCATTTCTCTAAGTTATTAATCCTTTCTACTTATGGTGGCACAAGGAAAAGCCCTAGAATGTACATACCTGTAAAGGTCAGGAACAATTATAAACACAGAAACACTTGTAGGCCCAAAATATTTTTGAATAACCTTAAAAAAAAGAAAAAAAAAATCCTTGTTCATTGAGAGAAAAACAATGCCTTCCCCTTCCACCCCCAGCCTTAGCTTCCGCTGTTCCAGCCATAATGAAACAGTCTTAACGCTTTTATGTATTTCATATGTAGGTCATCCAGAACATTTACATAGCCTACTAAAAATCGTTTTCTGCAACAAATCTATTAAGATACAGAGAACGTTAAGTTACAGCCCTCTTATAAGAAAGCTATTTCAAAGTGAAATATGCAGCATTCTAAACTTTTCCTAACAATACCCTTTCTGCCCAATAAGTTTCAGTCTTACAAAAATCACACCAAACATTATTTGAACTGTCATAAGATACCAAATAATTACAGGTCTGATTTTCTATTTTTTTTTTTTTTATACTAAATTAGAACTTGGATGCATGCTTTCTAGGTTTATCTTCAAATTCATTTTGTTAATTTATCACAGTTCTTCCCAAACCTGGCTTCTAGTTAACAAGGCTTCTACATATATGGTCTGACTTTCTAAAGGGGCCTATTAGGAAAGAAAGAAAGAAAAAAACATGAAGAAAAGAAATTCCATTACTGTTTTCATGCTTTTTCATTGAACCATCATTGCATTAGCTTGCAATAACTCTAAAGGAGGATTATAAAAGTGCTTTCCCAGAATGTGTACTAAAAGGAAAGGAGCTCCAAACCTGGAGAGTATCTGAAAGGAGCCTCTTGTTGAGTGAATTCTCCCATACAGCCCTTTGAAACCCTTTGCCTGGTCAAGCTGCTGGGCCTCCACACACAATTAGCTATTACTGCAGCTTATCCCAAATACTTTCACCAGCCCATCACAGCAGCGATTAGGAAAAACCTTATTGCATGTTCGTAATGGATCCATTAGCAGGATCCTACTTCAGTTCAGAACAAGTTGAAACAATTTTCACTTTCTTAACACATCTTCACTGCATGTGGGCTTTTGAAGAGCCACATGTTAGTTACTTCCCCGCTCCCCACCATAACAGTTCTCTACAGATATCCAGGCTTTTGATTTCACAGTTTTACTTGGCAGTCCTGCTTTGACAAATATGAAGTGTTTACAGGTAGTTAACAGCATGCATGTAAAGCAAGGCTCTGATAAAAATTGTGAATTTTATACACTAGGAGAGATACAAATAAAGGAAACAATCATCTGTACTCTTTATTCTTAGACAATGTTTATTATCAACGAGATTTCAAAATGGCTAGCCTAAAAGGACACTTTATATAGACATACAGGGGAGATGGAATTGGCTACAATGGGAGTTAGAAGCTTTTTTGTTCTTAAGACACTGGTGTAACCAAGTCTCTTATTTCTCTATGCATCATCCCAAATATATCATCCCCTTTGACTGCATTTATTTCTAGAAGCATGTCCTAACCACCCTAGTAGTGGTATTTTTACCTGAATATAATAGCTGTTTATCACCATCTACCCATACCACAGAGATTCCCAAATCATCTTATTCACGCAAAGGAATAAAATGGAGAAAGACAGCCAGCATTGTCATATATCCAAGAAGTCCTAAAGACCATGAATTAAACCAGAAATCCAGAAGCTAGCATGGTCCCTGCACCCTTTCAGTTTTTGAACCAGAATCTTCAGGAATGCCACAATACAGCTTAAGCCACATTACCTCAGGGAAATAAAAATAAAACCCCAGTTTGACAACTGCACTGCATCTGAAAAGCAGAACTGGAAAATCCACAGAGGCTGAAGAAGTGCCAAGGGAAACAGTGGAATTTGCTAGAAGCTTTGAATTGCAAATGCAAGGGGAAATCCTCTTCTGGGAAATATATTCAAACCCTATATACAGAGCACATGAATGCCAAAAGAAATCTGATACCTTTCTCTCCCTTTTCACTTTTTGTCTTTTACCCTCTTTTTCTATCTCACTTCACCTTTCCTTCTATTTCCCCCTCCTTTATTAGCTGTGTTTTGTTGTTGCTGTAACATTTTCTTCCAGAGAGAGGCAATCACAAAATGTTTGTTCTGCAGACCATCCCAAAGAGGAAGGGCTTTGTGATCCCCAGGGGACAGCAAAAGCCCTGAAAACTCACCCACATCAGCAGCTGCAAAGTTCTTCCATTATATTCAGGTCCCCAATGTTTTTATTTGCCCAGTGCATGAGGCTCCATTTGGTTTTTGACTAGTTTAGGTTATCCATCACTAACCATCTCACCTCTGCAATGGCAGAGAACATTCACGGAACAATGCAGGCATAGTGCAAAGCAGTACAACTACAGCACATCACCACCCCTCTGCTTTTGCACCTCAGTCCCAAGTGCCAGCAGAAGCTGGTTAGAAAGCCCCAGGAACCTGAGAGAAACCGCAGCATAAACCCCAACAACCCTGATTCAAGTTGAGAACAGGGATATAAATACACTGTTTCTCCAGATCTAATCTTATTGTCCAACAGAACTAAAACAAACAGCAGACTAGGTTCCTTCCTCAATAAATGACAATATATCTCCAAGTACCATGATAAGCTCGCATCTATAAGCTCATAATTAGTGTCTGATCCTGCAGCAAAGAGGTCAATGATAGCCTTCAAATTAACATCACTCAATAAAAAATCCTTGAACCATAATCAGGCATTCTAAGACTGCAACCCAACACAATTACACATGGGTTTTCCATTAATGTCTAACTGTTACCTTGTCACTGTGAAAACAAGTTTGCAGCTTCTGACCATTCTTGGGAAAAAGAGGAGCAGCACAGCTTTCAACTGCTGCATCCACAGGACAAGCAGCTATGCAGTGATTTGAGCATTTTGTGACTTATACTGCATTTGTAAGCACACAATTCATTGAGAGCTACTGCATTACCATTTCCCTTTTAATGATAAGTTCTATGCAAAATTTCACTGAAGTGAGTTTAAAGCAAGTAACTGGTATAGAATTCAGCATATGGTTCCTTGCATAATCAGAGTACAAGTGCAAAACACTCCAAAATATTACTAACTAACTACTCCTGGAAAATAGTAAGGGTTTTCCCAGTCACAGCACACCACCAGAAAAACACCTGAAAACTAATCCTTCCTTTGTTTAAAGATACTATATAAAAAGCAAAACAAAACCTCAGTCTTGCCTTAGCAATTAGATTTGGAAACTGAAAAATATCCGAGGCTTTTATCACATACAAAACTGGTGGGAAGCTGATAGACTGTAGCAGTCAAACCATGATTAACTAGATATTACTGGTTGGGTTTTGATCAGAAGAACCAGGGTACAGCTGATACGAAAGAGCCCATCCAGATGGCTAATGAAGTCATTTCTTCTGCTTTCCTAACAGCCTTAGTACTACATATACACAGAAGGACTTATAATACAGTAGAAAACAAAGACCACAATGGTATTAATTTGCTCAGCTTCTAAATTATTATTTTTTTGTTTGGTTTTGAGACGGAAAAACCTCTATAAAAGAGAAATTTGTACACTGTCAGAGAGAATAAAGAGCAGACTGACCTCTGCAAATGCTTTCTAACTGATGAAGGTTTGTAAGCTAGAGCAGAAGTTACTTTCCAGAGTAACCACACACATGGCCAGCTTCTCAGATCATTACCCATACATAATTTTTCTTATCAAACATATTAGAGATTGCAGAGAGGCTTACAGAGTTTTCACAGTAAATAAGTTCGAAACTGTAAAAGGGTCCCAAGTATTCCCAAAGGAAATCTCTACATATGACATGTTGGGCACAAAATTCACAAGTTTTTCTATTACAAAGCCCAAAATGTCATCCTTTCAAGAACAAAATGGAATAATTCCATATAGCAAAGACCAATGAACCGCAGGCTATGCCCCACTACAGACCTCACTATTCATCCTTTTTCTCTTTAGCTGTCCTCTGGGCCGATAGTAGGAAAAGCCTATCCCAGTCCCACTCTACACTTCTTCCAACTTTAGCACACAAATACCTGGTGAATAGCAGTAACTTTTTGTACCTTTTCCTCAAACAGCATCCCACCTCCTCCATTTTCTTTCTGGTGTCTCCTGGAGCAACCCTGTGCATTTTCCTCCTGCCACCTATTTGACTGGGGCATTTAGAGTTCCAGCAGCTGCTCTTAGTTAGCTAATCAGTCTAAGCAATTAGGCTCTTCATTAGCTCTTTGCAAAGGATCGCTGATCTGTGACACACCTGTATCCCATCCCATCACTAAACCTCAAATAAGCTGTGTTAGGCAGGACTGCCATCAGTCAGCTACAGTCTGAAATGTTAAGCCTTTCTGAAGCAGCCGCCTTCTCCAAAAGAGTCTAGTAAAAGTTCAGGCCATGATAAAATTGCCTTCTGCCCTACCTGCTCCCCATGAGGAATGCAAGAAACATTTATTACATGTGCATGTGAAGGTCAACAGGGAAGGTAGATGAGGGCCATGATTATCCTTCCTTGTATGACGACTACACCAACCACAAAATTAATCATTTTATATTCAGTTGCACTTTCAGCCAAAGATCTTAAAGCAGTTCACAAACAGCAATTAATTAACCTCCACATCCCCCTGCAAGGTGGCACGTGGAAGTAGAGGAGCAATTTTACATATGAGTTACAAGCCGTGCAGGGAGCAGCTATGAGGCAGCACAGCCTCCTTCTCCTCCCCATGCCTGCGTACAGCCCTGCAGCATGTCTGCGTAGAGCTCAGTTTATGGATGGTGGATACAGACACTGGGAGATTACACATCATAAAACACATATATGGCAATGCCAAAAAAGCAGGTCATAGTGTGTTGAGGTGCAACATTGATTATAAATAATAAGCCATGTCTGTGCTGCAACTTTCTCTGTGCTTCTGCTGAGGAGGGTGAAAACAGGAGTTGGCATTTCTGCAAGCATGAGACTATTTTCAGTTTCCCCACCACTAAGGAAGACTTCCTTTATTTGGCCCCTTTTTGAAACACTGAACCCCTGCTGTAAACATGCCAAATTCTGGTAGGCAAACTCTGCACCTTTCTGAGGTAGATTTACATGGTAACTTCTTGGAAAGAATAAGGACTGTGCAAAATGGTACCAAAGATTTTAGGACAAGCAGCCAAGTGAAACTACAAGGACAGGGCTTGTTAAGATGAGGATTCAGAAGATGAGTGAGCTGCTACTAAAAGGGTTAATCCTGCTCTTCTCTGCTCAGCAATATGATCCAGTGTGCTCAGCCCTGGCACTTGTCTCAGCCCAGAGAGCCCGTTCAGTTGTCTAAACCTGTGGAAAACCATTGTCCCATCTTGTGTCAGTGTTAGCAGCATTGACCTGCTCAGGATCTGGGCCATTCAATGGAACAGCCTCAGACAGTTCTCTGGATATTTTCTACTCAGGAGAAGACTTGATCTGAAGCTGTCACTCCTAATTATAACACCTCCAGTCATAACCAGAAGGGATAAGATTATGCTACAGTCCATAGCTTTTCAGCTAAAAATTACAAACAGGCTTTCATCTGCTTTCTTTCCAGCTCCCATTCTCTTTCTCTGGCATCCTGAGATATACTTGTTATATAGTGCAAGATAATCACCAGTTGTTGAGATAATTGTCATCTTTGTACTCTGGGTAATTTCTAACTTTCAACCTTTGCCACCTCTCTGCATGCATACAGGTGTTTAGTAGCTTGCATATAATGTCTCTTTTTGGTTTGCCATCACATGGGGTGTGATGCAGGTGTGGGAAGGGATTCCAAACCAGTCTTCCTGTGGCTGTGGTGCACCTCAGATTTTATTTTGTGTGTCTCTCTCAGTAGGCTGTCGATACAAGACAAAATTCAGTGGCAGACTGTGGGGCAAATGCAACCCATAAACTGCGCTGCAGTGCTAGAAACTTCATTTCACTTTGGTTGGTTTTGTGCAGCACTGTAAGTGATGGCAGGTGCAGAGTCCAACCAGCCTCAATGCTCACACTGCATAGTTTTGTGTTTTCTTCAGATTTGCCCTTTCAGAGGGTAGTTTACTTGGATAAAGAGGTGTCTTTGTCTCACCCTCGATTATGAAATTCAAATGACAGCCCTTTGCCTTAGGTGCTGCTTCTGCTTTTCCTCTGCTTCTTTCATTTCTCCTCCCTGCTGCTACACTGGAGTGAATAATGCATTTTTTTAGCTAATTTCCGTGGATTAGGCTTCCAATTAATTCAAGCCAGTTTTTACAGACTCTGCCAATTCAGCTTGCTAAAATTCACTTGGAATTATTGGAGTAGGGTGAGGGGGTTTCCCATAATTTTTTTCCAGATTAACTGCAAGAATTCAGTGGAAACAAATTAGTCTTTTTTACATGTGAGTATATTATACCATCAGTATGTGCAGGATTTATTTCAGCCCAAACTGAAAGCACAAATTACACTCTCTTCCTTTCTAAAAGGCCCAAACACAGTTTCACACCAACTGACAGTGGTAGTAATTAATGTGAAGGATCCCTGGGGTCTTTTAACCTCCTTTCTTAGCTTTTGATGGCTGAGACAGCCACAACCTGTGTGCCATTTAACTATCTATAAAACTGAGGGGGGAAAAGCATTTAAACACGACATTGGGTTTTCTTTAAACTCTCTAATGAGCTCTAGATAAAGCAGGGAGGCTTTTACTGGGGATTTTAAGAAACACTTTTTTCCCCTGAATTGTTCTCCCTAGGGCGGAGCATTTCTCTCTCCTCCTAGACAGATGAAATCCAGGAACAGCTCCCACAAAAACGAGGAGCACCAACTGTGTCAAACAGGATTGCATGGTAAAGATGTGCCATAGACTGGTTTACTCCTTTCATTGATCTGGTGCAGTTTGCCATGACTATTCACATGCAAAATTGCGGCAGTTTTTCCTTTGCTTTTTTGTTTGTTGGCTGCAGATTTGCCAGCTACTCCAGGGTAGGTTCAGAATTATTAGCTCATACAAATAATGCAGCTTTATGATACTTTACTTAAATCAGCTTAATCCCTAAGAAAGGCAGTGATAACTACTGGTTGGACCTAGGGCTGGGAGCAAAATTTTGCCACCAAACTCTGATATTGGACAAAGCAGTCAGCTTTCTCAAACCCAGATCTCTGTGTACTGCCTCAGAAAGGAAGCATCCCTCTGGCAAAGCACTTTAATATCCTCTAACAATGGAGCTTGTTGGAAGTGTAAAAGGATATTAAAGGACCAGGGAGAATTTACCCTTAGTTTGATTTCCAGTTCAGGGATTTAAAGATACCAGCATAGGAGTGGCTCTTTTCTAAACATTCCAATACGTTGTACTTAATATTATAACACCTCTTCAAAATACATACCTTAAAGAGATACTGCAGATGCAGAATGATGCACTCATAAGCTCAAATTAAGCCTGCCTATAACAGAGCTTTGCCAGACTCCTGACAAAGCAGCCAGCAGCTGAACCCAGCTCTACCCTGTGTTGCATCCAGAGCAGTGCAGCAGGATGAGATGGGTTTCTCCTCAGAACTGACATTTTAGCTGAAACTGCCAAAGAAAGTGGGTTGCACTTGGACACCAGGCTGAACTGCAGACAACAGGCATATGTCTCCTCTGCTTCACTGCAGGGGCAAGGACTGCCTACAGTGGGCAGGAAGGGAGAGCACGGAGCAAATAGCCAAGGATGGTGGGGCTTCACAGTACCACCCAAGCTCATATAGCAGAGCCCTGGGTTTCATTTGCCCCCTTGAGTGTATGCTCATGCATGACCGCAAGACCTCATCATCTCACATTCTCATTGCCAGTAAGTGGGTGAACTGGTTCAGATGGAGCAAGAACTATACCAGAATAGCATGTGCTTTTACTTCGCTTCTCTCCATGTTCTGTCAAGTGTCTGAAATACGCTTGGGCTGGAACCACAAGCACAGCACAAGAATCTTTTTACAGTATAGCAGTCTATGGCTGACAATGGAAACAGTGAAGCAGCGATGCTTTGAGCTCTGTGCCTTTTATTTATGTAATGCTCAGATTTACCAAAACTGTCTCACAGAAATTTTTGACACAACCTTACCCTGGAGAAAACCAGAATTTCAGATCTGACATCTGAAGCTAATTAAACATATAAGAAACAAGTGAATGAATTGATTTTCCTATTTCGTGGTTTAGGAAAAAAAAAACACCAGAAAACAAAACCCCAGGAAAATATTGATCTGAAGCAGAAGTGTTTGTGGCTGTTGGGCAGAATTAAAAAAAGAAAAGTCAGCTACATCTTGCAATCCAAAATGAGATATTTTGAAATAGTAAAAAAAAAAAAAGTCTGATTTCATTCCATCTATAAAATAACATGTTTTGAGACATTAAAATGTTATCCTACTTCTCAATTCTGGCTGAAATAATTCCCTGAATTTACCCCTATTTTTTAAGTCTCTTCATTTCTCAGTGAAATCTCCTTACTTAGAAATCTTTTATCCAGTCTGTATCAGAATACTCCTTTTAGTGGTATTGAAACTACTCCTGCGCACCAATACTGTTAAAACATCTATCATTTATTTACTGTGTTATACACTTTCCAAAATGAGTAGCATTTCGACAGTTCAATTTGAGATATTTTACAGAGATCTAGCTTTCAGGAATTCAGAAGTCTTTCCTTATGAGAAATCAGAGCCAGCTGACTTGTGCCTGTATGGGTATTTTAGGTTGCAGCAGCAGGGCAGCTCTGAGGACAGTCCACACCTGAATCCAGTCACCCCATGATGGCTGGATTGACAGAGCAGTTCTCTGTGCTTTCAGAGAGGACTGTAACTTGATTAACATTTTCAGGTGTTAACTGACATAGACATAAGGATTTGAATCAATAGCTGCTCCTTTAGACAGCTTTATACCATGTTTGTGATATGGAAATTTAGTCCAGGAGACCAGGCTGAACTTATTCTGAAGAAAAATCTCCAGAGAACATGAGATGTGGATGCAGAAAATTCAGCACCAACTTCTTTACTCAACTAATCTGCCCCTATTTTGCTGATTTATTTGCTAATGTAGTCATAGCACAGGACATCTCATAGTGAACATCAGAAAATATTATCAAATCACAAACAGTTCCTGAAATTAAAAGCAATAAAAGAGAGCAATTTGCAAGACGAATTGAAAGAAAACAGGAAGGACACAGCAGCAAGCTCATGGAATTATTGAACTTACATTTCTTTACAATGGTTTCTTGGTCAGGGCAGGAATTAATATCTCTTGTGTTAGTACAAAGACAGAGACATCCCAGTCACTTTCAGGTGATATTAGATAATCTCATCATAGTAAAAAACCTTGCAGCAAACTAATTTTGACAATAGTTTTACCAGTAGGGAGACTGCATACCCAAATTCTGCCCCTGAGACACAGCTAATGCCAGCACTCTAATAGTAAAATATTATTTTTCTGTAAATGTTCTTTTATAAGTTAACATAGTAACTATGAATTCAGCTTAGTGTTTTTAATATGACCTCACATAGTACAGTGTTGGCCTGGAAAAAGCGATGATGCCATGTGTAAACTATTCATTACAAATCCACTAATTGAAAACTTACCAAAATCCTTTGGAGTCATATTCTAATAAGGTTAACATTTCTATAGGCAAAGTAAAGACAAAAGCTTCAAGCCAAAACATTACTATCAAAGACAAGTCTACCACAAAAGGAAGACCATGTTTTTAAGACATCAGAGAAGTTTGTAGAAGCCTGCAAAATTATCAGCTGAAAACCTAATATAAATCTGAAACCTAATGGATAAGACATCATAGACATCTTAACTACATCCAAAATTTTCAGACTAGAATAATGAGACTCACCATGGGGGCTCCTGCTGTAATACAATCCTGATATTCACTAGTGCACTAGGAACCCTGTGGACATCAGCAGGGAACAGAGAGTGCAGCAGTTAGGCCATAGGGAAGAGAATCTTTGACACTCCAGCCATGCAAGGAGTTTGATTATGGCTTATGCTGCAAATCCGGAAAACCACATGCTACTAATGAACTTCTAAACCTCAGCTTCTACAATGTGTAAAAACTGATCAGAAGAGAAGAAGTTGCCACTTAAAGATACTTTAAAGTTTTTTTCCAGGTCAGACTATGAAACAAAGGGATGGAAGCCATGTAAAAGCTGAAAATCAACAGCATTTCTTTATTTCTGTGGCTCTCGTAAATCATCTTTGGTAAGCGTAGCAGCCAAAAATTACAGCTGAACATCTATTATACCAGAAATTTGCTGGTTTGCTTTCTCAGAGAGGGAAACCAGGAGTTCCACTCTCACAGAGAATGAGAGCCCACAGGTACATGCACATCAGTGTAAAATAAGCTAATTCTAGCTTTGAGGCTCAACAAAAGCTATCTTCTTCAGTACAACCCACTGTTATATGCTTCTGCAGATATGACTGGATTTGAACCAACACTTACTTTCTTATTTTTCTTTTTACCATACTGTAAGAAAGTCATATAGAGAGAATATTCAAAAATTAAGTTAGAATTGAACTGGTTTCTGATTAAAACTTCATATTTTTTCTTTGAAAACTAAAAAGTGCTGCCCCATACTTAGAGAAAAAGCTGCCTCAATAATAAATGTATCTCTTCAGGCAGGACAAGTTAAGCACCTAATCCTGCAGGGTGACGCAACACCTTGCAAAGGGAACAGCACAAGGCTTTGATAACACTTGAGTAGCATTTTAGGAAGTTCAGTACTGAATAACCTTGGACAAATCTCATACACTGGGGTAAGTTTCAGAAGATAGATCCTCAAACATTAAAAAGGCCATTTTGTGACATTTAAGAAGACAACAACCAAAAAGTATTGAAAGAAGCAAAAATCTCCCTATTTCAATTTGATCCAACTGGAGTCTTAACCCCAGCTTTGTTAAACAGATGCCAGTAATTCACCCATTAGAAAGATAGCAACTTTCCATAAAAGCCTATGCTTATAAAAGTTAAATGTAATATTTCATTCCCTGGGGAGCAGATAGGTTTGCAGTGTGAGGTGGTCCACTAGTTTTCTATAGTCATTAAAACTGTAGCTGAATATATCAGGCAATCATATCATTTGTATATTGATTTTCATAGTTATTTTGTGCTTTTTAAAATAAAAACCAAGTTTTTCTCTTGTCATGCGTAAAATAACATTAAAATGCAACTGTTTAAGCCCAGCGACCAAATAGATCTACAGAAGTATTCAGGGGGAGACAGAGTGCAGGGGGAGAAGAGGGAAGTAGAAAAGATACCTCCATAAGGGTTATGAATAAAGCAAATTTAATGAGTTTTGCAGTCCTGTATTTCAGGGCCAAAAGACTTTATGGTTTCCTGTGGAGTGTCATGTGACCTTTCAGAGTCCCCTAATTCTCCAAGTGCATACTGGAAGAAATTCTAGTTTGGGACAGCCAGAATGAGTATTTCAGCTGAGGCTTTAATATTAGCTACCAGAAACTTGGGGCCTTTCCTAAGTGTTTATGAAAACATGAGCAAGTGCTCTTGAGAGTATTCCAAGTTCAAGTTTATTTACTTTACTGATTAGAATTAGATGTGCAGAGAATGGCTCTTGCACGATAGGGGTGGGGGCATGGTGTTATAAAACAGAACAGCTTTTTAGCATTTACAGATCAAACATGACAGCTGAATCCATAACAAGCCTCTCTAAATTCCTAAAACCAGCATTTCGTGAGCCTGCAGCATTCCAAATCACCAGCTCATGCTCACACCTTAAGTAATTGATCAATACTAAACTATGAAGTCTCCAATTATTTTAAATACGCTTTGTTCTTGACAAGGTGCAATATATTTTTCAAGGATTACAGGCTTTTCATATTAAGACTCTGCAAACTTCAGAGATTTCAACACTTATCATTCTAACTGTGCACAGAGGCAGACCGGATCTGGAGGCTGTATAACGTTGTTTTGAGAAACCTGTGTAGTTAGTTGTAACTGTGGTGGGTGTTCATTCCTGGAGACAATTTAACACATAGCCTGTTTTGGCAAACTGCTTAAATAATGAACAACAGAGGAAAAAAAATGGGCTTTTAAAGAAGTTGCTAGCAAATATAAGGAAACTGTAGTTAGGGCACCTTTCATGACCTGGCTTGCAATTGAAGAGACAAATGTTGATGAAACCTTTGTAAATGTGAAAAAATTATTTAAACGCTGGACTATGATGTATTGTCTGAATGACTGGAAGACTGGTTTTAATGCAGCTCTTGAAGGCTTTAGGAAAAAATCATGTCAATCTCCTTCATGTGTAAAAGAAAACATCAGCTCATTTTCCTCTGTGATAGATAATCAGTATGATGAGAAGATCCTATATATTGCTAATAATAGATGACAAATGATACCTATATGCTAGACAGTTAGACAAAGCACAGCACTAAAATTTGTTAACAGTAAATGTGATAGTATTAATCAGGAGATAAAAACATGGAAGATCAAAGAGCAAGAGCTGGATCACTGAAAATGCAATGTTCAGTGTGAGAGATGAAGGTGAAGCAGCTGCAGAAAATCTCTTATCGCTTCTGAAAAGGGAGGATTCTGACAAAAAATTAGTATTTCATTGATGTGGACCCTAAGATACACTAATTCTGGCCTTAGTTTGAAACCAGAAAGTTAAAATTTAAGATTTACAGAATTTTCCAGAACATAGGGGCCTGTGAGTTCAGCCAAATAAACTTTTCACTTATTTATACATTTCACTTCTTTGTAATTGTATTTTTGTAAGCTTCACTAACCTTTATAAACTTGAGGGAAAGGTGCCATTTTACTGTAATCATATGACTAACTTCCTTTTGAATTTCAAAACACATGTATTTGACACAACACATCACTCAGTCACATTAAGGAGGTGGTATGTGTTCCAGAGGTAGTATGAATAAACCAATATACAAAGTTGCCCTGGTAACTCCTAATTTATTACTACATAACAAAATTACTTGTGTTTAAATGGCTATAAAACTTTTCTTGAGGCTGTTATAAAAGCATATGTTTGTCATTTCCTTTTACTTTTCAAACTGAATACATGTGTGTGTGTATGTATGTATTAAATAGGAAAGATGCTTTCCCAGCTTAAATTTACCTTTCTCATAGTTACATATCCTTAGGCTCTCATTATGGAAAGCATCTTCTCCATGCAAAGGAAATGAGTCCTTGTTGCTCTGGAAGAGATGTCCTCCAGAACTCAGGCACTACATTTGTAGAACAGCTAATAAGAGTTTTTAATATCCCACTTTACTGCTCTCTATTGGACATTAGAAAGAAAACATAATGCAAATGTAGGATTTGTATCCTATTTATCCCAATTCTGATAGAAAACCAGAATGCTTCAATAAACCTATGAAGTGAAATAAGTGGTCTCACAGTTATCACTCACTGACTGTGAATATCACTCTTTAAACCATTTCACGGTTTAAAATAAAGAGTAATAGATAAAATTAATTTTAAGAAGATTTACATCTCCTCATTAAAATATTAAAATAAAACCAACACCTTTAAAGTTGCTTCTTTCAATGCTTCTTAACAAAAAAGCCCAAATTCGAGAAAATGTTTTCATCAAATTTAACAAATAAAAAAGAACCTAATTTTAATCCAGTGACAATCTCAGAGTCTAACAATGAAGTAAAGCATCCATAATTCTATTTAACTCTGCTTGATGTGAAGGTTTTATTTTGTGATCATTTTAGTGCATAAACCCTGATGAATAATGGAATTTTAGAAAAAGAACCCCTATTGAGTCAAGCTTCATTGACATCTGACTGGTAGTCTAAAAGCCTGCAGTGAGGGTCCAAAGCAATGCATCATAGCCTCCCAGCAGGTCATTAAGGCATTACCCAATTAGAAAGCAAGGCTACAGAGTGACATTGTTCACAGCAGAGCAAACATAATTGATTTTTATTTCAACAGGGGGGAGAACCTTCTTACTAAAGAGCTTTAGCATAATTTCTTATTTAGGAGAGGTTTAAAGAGATTTGTGCTGGAGTATTTAATTCCAAACCCTGGGACAGTCTCTGGCAATGTGTATAAATTAAGGGGCAGTTGACTTCACTCATTCATATTCAAAATAGAGACTCGCTTGTTGCTCAAAAGTAGCATGAAGATTTCTGAGCAATGGCATCTAACACCAGCTGTGCAGGGGCACAGTGCTTGGGCCCTCACAACCTTTATATGGTTCATGTAGCTATCAGCAAGCCAGTTTCCTGCTCTAAGACTTCTCTCCTAGGCATTTTAACATGCTAATACACTGTATGTAGTCAACAGCTCTTGAAGAGCACCATGCAGATGGAATTTACTCCCAAGACATCTTCATCATCATTGATCCCCTCTTCATCTAATTGTTTCCCAACTGGTTACTTTTGATTCCACTCTTCATGGGCACCACTGGGTATGAATTTTCAGCAACAGTCAGAGGGTAGCAAGAATGGATCCTAACAAATGACAACATGGATATTCCCAATTTACTGTATTACAGTATTACAGTAACAGTGAAAAATGTTCCCACTGGTATTTCTCATGAATAGCCTGCATTTCCTTTTACATATGATTAACGTTAAGCCTTTTCTCGTTGCAAGCCATGCAAGCTAAGGAAAATAAATAAATATTAAAGTCCTTTCACAAGCACCACACCCCAGCTTCGCAAGCAGTCAAATCATAAATTATATAAAGAATGTTTGTTTTAATTTACTAATAATCAGTGTCTCGGTGGCAACAAGTAACTTTTCATGAAAGGGTCTTTGCATTTAATGTACACTGGAGAACAGATAGCTGGAAAATGTTATAAAGTCCTCACCTTTTACAAGACCCAAAACAACATAACAAAAATTTTCACTGGAAATATTTGTAGATTACTATCTCCAAACTATGCATACAGTAGACTTAAAAAAAAAAAAATTCTCTTCTATTCCTTTTACTTCACTGTTCCAAATGAATCACCTAAAAAAAAAAAAATAAATTTTTTTAAGGGATTTTACAGCTGCAAAGGCAGCAATCCAAGCAGTGAACTTCATATGCCAGGTCTATACCGAAGAATCATGTGACTCGTCTGTCCCTGATTTCTACTTTCCATCATGTTCCAACAAAAATAATTATAATTTTCAACTTGACTTATGCTTTAAACACTCTTTTTTTATTATTCTTAGTTAAAGAAAAATAGGGGAAAAAATTTTTACATGGCACTTTTATTTCAAAGTCTGCCAGCAATACAGTCACAATTTTATTTCCCTTGGTTCTTCACTAGCCTATTTCTCTATCTCGGTTAACTACTATCCTGAAAAACAAGGAAAGCAAGGATGTAGTGTAAGTAATTTTTATAAAACTTATGTACTCAGATATACCACAAAGCTTGCAGCAGTAAGGGCAATTGAACAGTCATTTGTCTTACCACGGCACTTAGGAGCTGCGGCACAGATTGCCACCCCTTAGTGTTAGTCATGACACCAACACACATCAAATAAGTAGTCACTACCCCTGAAAAATTCTCCTGTAAAATTTATACCCAAGACCAGCTGCTGATGAGTTTATCCATACATTCCCAATTCTGTTCCCCTTTATTAATGTTAGGATCAAAATCAATTTCTATTGTTGTGCAGATCAACACAAGCATAAAATTTCAATAGCAGCAACAATATATTGTGCACTGCTGCTTAGTCTACCAGCAAGGGAGCTAGTAAAATTTTCTGAGGGCTGCCAAGTCACATCACGTGCCCATTTCACGATAAAACCAGCATTCTCTCTTCCTGTTGTGTTAGAAGGACTACAGCTAAAATCAGCTTCTTTGGACTCTTTAGCAGAGATAAATTTACTGTCAACTGGCAGTCAATCAGATTATTCAAATCCACACATATTTAACTGACTAAAGGATCCGCTCCTTCTATCACTTAAATGCCTAAAAAAACCACTAAACCAATTGTGACAGAAACTATCAGTGCATGAAGCGATGTGGTCATTTTTGTTAGCTACTACTACAGACTTACTGCCTGTACCCCAAACTGTTTCAACTGTAGAGATTCCTGGGAGATCATCTTTGCTTACAAAGAAGTTCCCACCAACAGACCAGCTAAAAACCTGCAAAGCCACCAGTAAAACATGTCATTTCTAAGAAATATGCTGGATTCATAACCATCCAAAAATGGTTCAGGATAAAGCTGATACTTTGAAAACAACTTATCTGAGTCGGTGGTTCTCTACCCATTTGTGAAAATCTACATTTTTTTCTAGCTGCAACAAAGACCCCATATCACATAAAAATCTTTCTTTTTCTCAGGCTTGTTATAACTGTTATATACCTCTTGAAAGCAATTATTGACAACTAAGGGTTTGTAGCCCCAAGTTTTGCAAGCACTGGTCAGATAGTACTCTCTAAGTATGGAAAGTGAGCATGTATTGATCAAATTGATCTTGAAAGCATGTTATAGAACATTAAAACTTTGAACTTGCTGAACTCTTCACATTTAGACATGCCTTTACTCTGCAGCAGCTGCACAACTGAAGCAACAAACCTTCAGGGGTGCATTATGCAATAGGCAGTTTTCCAATATTACAAATATATGTTACAAGAAAGAGTTCACATGCTAAAAGCCAGACACAGGTACAGAAAAATACCCTTTCCAGCTTCAAGAAGGATAAGCGGAATGGTTTACATCTGGAATTAATGTCTAGACTTAATGAAAATAGGCAATGCTTGGTTTTGTATGCTAGGTTAGAGTGTTTTGATTTGTAATGAGGAAAGAAAGTGTAGAGTACACTGTACATGGCCGCATTCTCCCACAGGTGTGTGATATGTGGAATGGAGAAATCAGGCTAATTTTAGAACTTTCACCTTGTTAAATGTTTCTGGAGTTTAACTTTGTAATAGGAGACATGCTGATATTACAGCCCTTGAACATTCCTCACCAGTGAGGAAACAGAGGGAAATGGTCTGAAAATTCAGTGCTTAAAATGATAACTATAAATTATAGTGTAACTTCAGTCCTTTAAAAATGCTTAGTTTACTGGATCTTGTTGAAGTAGGCTGTGTATTTCTCCAAGGAAAAAATGCTGTAGCTCACCACAGTAAATCTCTATGCTGGCATTTATGTTCACGAACAGCTACTATTTAGTCTATAAAATCCTTCTCTAATAATCTGTAAATTGTCTGTTGAATTCTTAAAAATAAATCTTGGACAACCATCCAAATTCTTTGATTTTACATTTTACATAGTATCTTATAGTTCAGAGTTCATCTTCTGTAACATTCATTTACATGCTCAGTGAGTAGCTGTGTGTTCAATGTTTAACATGAATGGACATTTTCTGTAGTATGTTAATTTGTATCTTTACTAATTGAGAGACTAATTTCCAGAGAGAGAGACAAGAGCATGAAAAGTCACTTGAACATTAAAAACTCTAAGGATTGACTAAGAAAGGAGTAAATTTCCAAGTGCTGGAACTACTCAGGAAGGTTCACCTCTAACAGAGCCCCTCTGTCTAGTACTTCAAAAGCAACGCTGGAGGCAGAAAGCCAGAGCCTGAGAGCCGAGTTGTATTACACTCATTTAAGAGGCCACAAACTTACGTCATGTATGTGCAGTAGTTTTGGTAAGTATTTGCCTGAAATAGAAAATGCAACCCACAGTTCTTCAAATCAAAGCTGGCATTGCCCTGTGAGATGTTTTCTGATCTAAATGTCCAGGAGGACCCAAACTCTCTATCCAGTTTTCTTCTCTGGAAATCAGAGTATCAGGCAGGACCTCTGATCATAGACTAAGGTCCTTTTATAGTAAATTCCACACTGATTCAGAACAAAAAGGATTTATGACATAAATAATGTGACAGCATGGAAAACATCTCCTGAGTGGAATCTTAGCTTTCCTTCAGTGTCCTTCAAAACACCAACAAAAATCATCAGATGAGCCAGCAAGAAAAGTGACAGAAACATTTAATGTCATCAGATTGAAGGCTGTGTGCTTAATCAGTGCTAATAATCAAAAAGCTTGAGAAAAATCACTCTTGCCTCTCCCTCCTTCTCCACTACATCTTCCCCTAGTGATGGACACAAGCATGAATTTTCTGGTCATTTTTTTTTGTGTGGATGAGGTGGGGGGGAATATGTCTCTATTATTTCTGGAGCCCTTTCTAATAGTAAAAACATACCACCAGAAAATTTTGGTTTGTTTGATGACCTCAAAACTTTGCAACAATTCTTTGAATTCATAAAACTGGAAGTAAGCAGATGCTGAGGTGGAAAAAAGTGTTATTTGATGCCTGTAAACCCATTTCCACAACCACAGCATCCCCCTTAGACTCCTCACCTCTCAAAAACCGTAAACTGGCATTGGCATATGAAGAAATTAAATTTAATGAAGCAAGTACAATCTTATATTGCATGAAGAAAACATTCTGAATTTCAAAAAGAAAAAAAAAAATCAAACAGAATTTTGATCAGCTGAAGTAAATGGTTTTTCTAATAAAATCCCATTCTGAAGGTAAACACAGTTAATCTGATCACCTTACCTCATATTTTTACTGTGTTTTAAATAATCAATATTCAAAGACACACAATATAGCAGAGACTTCTTCAACACATATTTAGTAGCTTTGTCAAACTGTCAGTTTATTTCATGCTAAGCTTTCCCTAAAGTGGAGCAGAAAACAGAAGAGGTAACTATAGGGTATGTTAGAAGTTTCCGTAGCAATCCTACCATTGAAAAAAACCAATTTGCGATAAATTTATTCACTTCACACAGGCTGTCAATATTTTTACTGGTTACATTCACAGACACCCATGAAAAGATACAGTAAGGTTAATTTTTCTCTTCAGTGTTTCATGACTAAAATCTTCATGCTAAACTGTCAAACTTTTCATATTCAGGAAATACACAAAGTCCAATGGTTTTATATACAACGAGAAAGCACAAGCAATGTTGACTATTTAACTCCATATTAAGAAAATGTGCAAATAATGAGGTCTAGTCACACAATACTAGCAGTAATAAAGTGGAAAAGCACTCTTTCCTTTAGCTTAGTTTAGTATAATTGAAGAAGAGATACATGTCACTGAGAAGTATTTCTGATCATGCAGTCCAAGTCTCTTTAAGTGGTACAATAAGGTCTATCCTGTAGCCCCATAGAAAGCAGATGTCATACTAATGACCCAGGCCTGCAAGCGTTTGAACCTGCAGTGCCATGTTCAAAGTTCATTGATGTCAAAGCACATCTGTCATCTGCCCTGACTTTAAACGAGATCCATAAAAAACATCAAGCATGAAAGTGGTTAGGAGTCAGATGGGGCCTTTCTTGTGAATGAAGATAGTCAAGAATATGTTTGACTAAAATCATTTCAAGCCTGAGTTCATAGAAAAAGGCCAGACTTTACTAAAGTGGTTGTTAGAAAATGGTGCACCATTCTTAGCATCTATGAGCATGCACATTAATGCATTTTCAGAAACTGGCATATTAGAACAAATTTTATCTAAAGTAGAAGAGGGAGAAAGCAAGGCAGAAAATGTTACCAAACTCCTGACTCTTCCTAAATATTCACATTATAATTTTGCAGCTTTTCCCTGTATATAGTTACCCAAACTATATAAACAATTTAATCATTTACCACTGTAAATAGACGGTCATGGTCATTTTTACATTTTCCATGTTCTCCCAGAAGTTTCAGGAATACACACAGGATGATATTCAGGAGGAACAGATTTTAATATTACACATTTTTCAGCTTCTAAGCATAGGGAGTGAGTTATGCCCACCTGATGAGAAATACACCATATCCCCAGGACTTCTATTCATTTACATCTCAAGAAGTACTGAAAAAGATATTTCTAACCCAAAAATACCTACAAAGACATTCATGAAACTTGCTACGGTCTGAGCAATTTACATAAAGTCATATATTTCAATAAATTATTCATTAGGATTTATTTTCCATAACTAAGTATCACACATAAATTACTGATAAATGCTAGTGAAATCTGACAGCTGAAAACATCTGTCCTCCCATGCTTATACATCTTAATTTTCTTCCTTCAGCTTGTCTGTATTTCTCAAAATTAACTATGCCAAGTGGCTTAAGGATACAGTATATTTGATTGATGCTATACAAACCAGAGCAGTATGGCATACCATACGCTTCAAAAGAATACAGAACATGGTTCTGAAGGCTGGAATTGTCTCAATAAGAACACCAGCTTTTTATGCCCATGGCTAATGAATTTATCTTCCGAAATAAATGTATCTTTTGGACTTGGATCAATGCCTGTCTTAATTAAAGCCACGTTTCTGTAGAAGCATCTAACAAGAACACATGAAGGCCCTATTTAAATTGGAAGAGAATGGTATAAACCAGCATGGCTTTTAAAACTAACTGCTTCCAGGTGCAAAGAGAATGGAAGTTTAGCGTTGTTTCCAACCTAATGCTTGAATGCCTTTGTTCTTGAAAGTGCAAGGTTTCCCTAATTCTCAGTTTTATGACTGCAGGTTTCTATGTTGCATAACACCCTATAACAGAGCACCAAAGGGCTTAGTTTTATTGTTTTGCTTCACTTTATTGACTGCATGTTTTATTCAGCTAATATGTGCCATAGAGGCAGGCAGTAACATCTCAATTACAACACCAGGGCTCTTCCTTTTCTGTAAATGACCACCTTCAATCTGCACTTTATTATATTCACATGCAGGTGTTAAAAGGCAAGAAAAGAGGGGCGAGAGAAGTCAGGGTTAAAACAGACCTTTTAAAGCATTACAACTGGAAAGGCTTTTTTCCCAGGTAATCCTCTACAGCTAAACACATTCCAGCATATGATATTTATGCTGTGGCAAGCCACCAAGCACCAGCAACTATTGCACAGAAATGGGTGTGAGAAAGTTCAAATCTAAATAAAAACTCCTCCAGAGTTTGATCAGAGCTGGATCTGGTATTTCACTTTACTCATTTCTACTATTGTGCATCCCTGTTGGAGAGCCAAAGAGACTTTGGCAATGCAACAAGTATACAAGCAAGAAATTGGCACTCACTACAGCTTATTCAATGTCCTGCATATTAAGGCTTGTTTTACTAAGAAGGGGAATGCTGAACAGGATGACATTAAAAGTCTTCATGGTTCCTTTTGTAATGCCATTGGATTTTTTCATTCCCACAAGGGCAAAGAGACAGACCAGCTTAGCATCAGAGACAGATACAATCTTTTCCTGCTGATCAAAAGTATGCTGAGCTGGCAGGGCAATGAGTGAGAGGCTGGGGGACCAGAGACAAGAAACTGGGGGGGGGAACCAAAAATTTCATTAATAAAAGAGAAACAAGGCATTTTTTTGCAGGTGGGGCTGTAATTGGAGTGAGTCAAATAAAACACTCCCTTATTTTATCTGAAGGATGCCAACTCAATACAGTAGCATCAATTAGCTCAGCACATGAGGCCAAGTTCTGCTAACAGACTTGAAAGTTTCATGTCTGGTTTTCTGGCTATTGATGAATAGCCAGATACCAACAACTACCAGAAATCACTGTCCCCATAACCACCAAACATTGGATACTGAATGCTCTAGGAACAGATCTTTGCCTTCCCATAGGAAGTGCCTGTGAGGCAGCAATAGATTGTTCCTGTGGAGGCAGAGGCAGAGGCAGGGACTTGGCATTTTCTAGCTAGAGAAAAGGAAATAATATTTACAGTGCTTCAGAAGTTATTAATAAATACTTTACATTAGCTGAATTGTTTATACTGCCTTGTGAGCCTTCTGGAAAATGATGATAATTTCATTTTGCATTTATAAAGAACTGAAATATCCAATATCTAGCTCAGTTAAAGGCAACTGGAAACAGCTACATGTATTCACAGTGATACTTCAGGCCAATTTGACAACAATAAGAAAGAATGATTTCTTTTTAGTCTGGTATAAAGGGTAACTTATTACACAGCCATTTCGCTGCCTTCAAAGGGCAAAAACCTGGTTCAGCTTTTTCACATTTCTCCCACATCCTGATTTTAGCATACACCATCCTTACCTTGTATTGGTCATTTTTGCCAAATTCATGTTTCCAAGTATAAGTGACTTACTCAAGACCATTCTTAGTAGCAAAGTCACACATGTAAGTCCAAACATCAACATATATCCCCTATATAGAGCACTTTAAGCCTGTAGTTCCATTCCCTGGTTATATCCAGTGGATTTACTGGATGGAGAAAGGAGAAAGACTTTGCAGACCAGTCCTGCAAGACGTGTGTTTCCTGCAAGGTGCTAGCAGCCTTTACTCCTGTGGTGACACCAGGAATCAGCATTTGGGCTGACACTTTACTGGAGCAGAGCATTCTGCGATGTTCTTGCACTGGCTCACCAACTGAGCAAGCCCACAACTGATGTTTAAGTCTGAAGGAAAACTTTTGTAACTCACAACAGCTTCAATCTGTCATGTGATACTGAGCTTGAGAAATTTTCCACACAACCTTCCAGTTCCTTCTCTCCTAATTCACATCAAGTACATGGACATCTAGCCATGGTGGCAGCACAGCTGAAGAATCAGAGCTTGTGCTACAGCACCCTTCCCTTTGTTCTGAAATCCAGTCTGCTTCTCACACCCGTGGGAATGACAGAACAATCCTGGCAGTTTTGGCTCAAAAACCATTCTGCTTCAGGTGCAGAATAAGCAGCCTGACCCCCAGAAGGGACAAGTAAAAATTGCCTTCAGCAGCAAGCAGAAATCAATCCTTTCAAGCTGGGAAATCCTAGATCTGTCAAAGAAAAAAACAGACTGAAACTCCATGTAAAGTCCCCACAGAGCAGGGCAGAGGCCAGCAGCTGCTCCTGCAGTCCATAGGCAGTATGTATAGAAGCAACAGCCAGGAGAGCAGTAGCACTCACTGGGACTCAGCATGAGATGGGTCTTGCATCCCAAGCCCCATCCAGGACAGCTGTGTAGATCATGTTATTCTAACCTTATTGTTATTTATGATTATTTATTGAGCATCAACAGCATGGCTGGAACTGTGTAAGGGACAAATAAAGAGAGTCCTTTCCCAAAAATTGAAACAATCAGGCTTGGTGTGATGATCCTGAAATCCACCCAAATTAAAAGGCTTCAGTCTCCAGGGCTGTCAACTCAGAATATATCATGAGCAATAAATTCACCTGGAAAAAGTTTTTAAAATTACTGCATTTTGGTCTTTGACAGTTTGTTCTGAACCAGAAGTCAGTAGTCAAAGACTGAAAAGTAAGTACACTTTTCACTCAATCCCCCAGATTATGTTTTGCCAAGAAAAATACAGTCAAAGTTTTGATCTCCTGATACGACTTTTTTTCATTACTTTCATGGTCATATAAAGATACTACATTTGACAGTTGGGCTGGATGCTTTCCTGATGTAAATCAGTGTCACACTACCAAAGCCAATGTAACTACATAGAATAAAACCATGGAACGATATGGACCTATATGTATGTTTATTTTCTGAATGGGGAACAAGGTAGCAAGGCTTAATGATTTAACACATTTATTTCCTGCTGAGCGAGAGAAAAAAACTATCATTCAAACTGTACATAGTACATATTAAATTACTGTTATTGAACTTTCATGTTAAATCCCCAGTAATCTGAGTTCTGTTCTGTGGTAAAAACTATACTGCAGCTTTGCTACCGAAAACATCATAAATACAGCATTACAATAACTAATGCTGCCCTCCTATGACACACTGCAAATTAAGAATATTATTAACAAAACACGAAGTGGATGCATATGTCAAGTCTTGCTAAAAGAACATGTATTTTTTTCAGTTTTACCCCCTTGACTATATCACAAAAACACAATTTTTCAGCTCTGTACAACCTTACTGCAGATTTTTAACATAATCCTAGCTGAAAAAACAGTTACTGTATTGTTGTGGGTTGACTCACACTGGAGCAGGGGAAGAGTCAAGTCTGTTTTGCTTGTGACAGGAACTGCTGAGTGATCTCCCTGTTCTTTATCTCAACCCACAAGACTTTGTTAAGACTTTTGTTATCTTTTCTCTACCCTATCCAGCTAAGAAGCGGAGTGATCGAGTGGCTTTGGTGGGCACCTGGCATCCAGCCCAGGTCAAGCTACCACACATATCCTACCCTCTGTACACAGGAAATCTCTTTAACAGCCACAGTGTTCACTATAGAGAGTACAATTTCGGAACAAAAAAAAAAAAAAAAGGGAAGAAAAAAATCCTTTGTTAATATTCCTCTCTAAATAGCAACTTCTTTATTTGGATTTCATGAAGGAAATCTATCGTTGAACAAGAAAACCTCCAGTGCATGCTCAGTGATCCCACTACCTCTGCCATAAGAATCTCTCCAAGTCAATCTTCATGTCCCATTACATGGAAAATGAACCAAAAGCCATAGACCCTCCTTTCTCATACCACAGGAGCCCACATGCAGCTGTAGTGTGAATCAGTATTAAACCTGAATTTCTTTCAAGGCACACAACTTACACTGGGGAGAGAAACGAATCCATTGTTCTGTCCCATGACTGCACTAGGACCAACATCATTACCCTGCATGTGAGCACAACGTAGGGCACTTAGTGTCCAGGAACCACCCCACACATTCATTTTTACTATTGTAGAGTTTCAATTAATTCTGTTGAGCAAGCAAAGAAAGTTGTATTAACAAAGGAGTTCCAAGTTACTGACATTTGAACTTGAGAAGGAGAGGTACCCTTGGAAGAAGCTAAAGCTTCTCCCATTTTGGACCCTCCTTTGTACAAAGCATACTAGTAAATGTTGCTTTCACCAGCACACCAGGCAACCACGAAACTATCTGGGTTATTTGGCGAGGTCCAGCATAAGCTGTTTTTGTGAGTTTCATCTGCTGGAACTAAAGCGTGATGGACAATGATCGCTGCTGTAACATGTCAATAACCTTCACCCAAAATGCATAAGTAATGCCCTTCAGAAGGGGACCTGCACAGGCATGTTTGACATTCATCACACTGTTCTCATATCTGAGGCTATCTTGAGGAGTGTACAAGACACTTCTGTGGCGAAATTAGTGCATTCAGCTTTGTTGCTGTTCAACATTTATTCTTCTCTTTACTGGCTACTTTACTCCTGTAACAAGCAATGTCCCTACAAGCAACCAGCATTTGCACTGTTCCCACTTGACTGTGTTTCATTTATTTCTGATGAATTCTCTTTCTTCCCTCCCTCCTCCTGAGACCTCAATGAAGAGGTGCAAGCAGAAAACAGGCTGGGACTTGGGGGACAGAGAAGCCCCCGGCAGCCCCTGTAGCAGGTAAAGGTAGCAGAGTTACACTAGAATCTCTTTGCTATGAGAGCATTTGGGCCAAAATAATTATTAATCCCTGCCTCAGGTACTCCTGTCCTCCCTCTCACCCTACAAGTGATATTTTTAAAGTTCCCAGTCCAATGTTTTCTAATTTACTGGAGTCAATAGTTCCTTTCTTAATGAAGCCTTGGCAAGCAGGGAGAGACAGACAAGAAGCAATATGGCTGGACAACACTTGAGGGTTTTTTCTGATTTCAGGGGTTTTGGTTTGGTTTTAACTGGCTATCACAGTAACTGTCTTACTGTGAAGCATTATAACTCTGCTTGGGGAGAGTAGTCAGCAGCCAGTCAAGAAACTTGGACCCATTGACCAAACTGGTTAGTGAAGTCACAGTGTCAGTTAATCGTAATAGCTTAGACTGCAGCAGAAACCTGATGGAGCTGACTAAACCTTCCTTAAGCCCAGGAAAAAGAAAGAAAGGCTGGAAGGAGACTTCCTTGTCTTACAAGAGGCACATTTCCTGCACCATACAGACACAGGCTGGTATCTGGAGGCCCTGTTTGTATCTATTGTCTGAAAGAAATATGCACACACAGCTGCCAATTCCCCTTTGATAAATAGGTATACATGCCCTTCAGTAGTCAGTAAGACAGCAGTGCAGCAAAGACCTCTCAAATGCATCATGCGAATAGCTAGTGCTGTGAGCTTAATAAAAACTCTTTAATACCACAAAGCAAAGCTTACATCGCTGTGTTCAAAGTATTTCTCCATATATACTTTCGGTGAATACCTGATCCCACCAAAGACAGTGGGAGTTTTGCCCTTCACTTCAGTGAGATGTATTTTACCTTTTGAGTTTAATTGCCAGTTATTAGGGAAAAGGATAAATTACACTCCATAATCCAGGCAAAATAATAATAAAAAAGTTATTAAAAAAAAAAAAAAAATTGCTATCATGAGACCCCCTTTAGCTGAAATCTCAGTGAGTCCTTTTAAAGTGTTCTGAAAGTTACTCTCCGATACTTTTTTTGTATTCCTGGATGGTTTCACTGCATTTGCATCAAACCAACTGGATCAACAAAGAAAAAAAAAAAAACAAACAGAGAAAAGCCCTTAAGGGACTAAAGACAAGATTTAAAAACCTTTCACAACCATCCACTTAAAAGACTGCAGTGTTTAGCTAGCTTGTCCAAATTTACAGTGTAGCAAGAGCAATAATCTCTGTCAGTACTGGTTATAAGCCCTGCCAAGCTGAAAGCAATGTTCCCATTGGCTTCTGTATGCAGATCAGAGCCTGGAAAAGAGAGGTTGTGTGCCAGAGTTGAACAGTTAGACAAGTGAATGTAAACACCAAGATGGAGATATCCTTTCTCTTGGAGTTAAATTATTTTGCCATCAACAGTCTGTAACTCTGTGGTATTGAGATGACCCATCTGTGTTTTAAAGCAGATTAGAGTGCATTGGGAAGCAAAAGACACACTGCATTACGTAAGCCTAATGTTCAAATTTCCACTTGCTGTTGGTACAAGCTACACACACTGTATCTTCAGTCATGTGTCTGAACACATTCCTAGCGAGCTTAAGCAGAGTACAGTTAATTGAATTAGCCTATGAAACCTACCCCACCACTGCAACCTGAAGTTGCTATTTCTGTTTTAAAAGTTATTGAGTAATTTGCACCAAGATCCTCTGATTTCCCCTCTCCACCTCTGCACTATCTGTAAGGACTGCATCTTACTGTTCCACCACAGCATCTTACCTTCATTTACATATCTTAATTTTATCATTATTCTTCATAGCATTAAAAATGCTTCTGTTCTCTCTCAGTATTATGAAACATATCTGTGTTCATGCAACATTCACCAATCTGATACACAAAAATACAAGTACAAAATATCGATCTAACCTATTGCTTTTCTGCTACCTTTCCTCAAAAGTCACATCATCCAGGTAGCAGTTACGTAGAACTGCTAAAGGCTTTCCTGCCATCCAGCCCTTGAACATTGCTGCTGCTGCTGCTGCATAATTGCCTTCTCCAGGCAACTTGAGTTCCAGTTTTCTAGAATCTATGGATTTTACTGGTGAAAGCAACATATGCCATCAGCAAGAAAGACTGGAAACATGGCTCTCCCTCATCAGTCAGCACTGATGCTCAGAATAATCACTCAACATGTTATTCATGTTTAACATATCAGTTCATTGAGCTGGCACTCTCATCCCACTTACAAAGGTAAATGAAGGCTAGAAGAGGTCTGTGAAACTCTAGAGCTAATGAAAATGATGCAGCTGGCTCCTAACCATAATTCTGGCACTGAGGTGCAAGATCTTGGCACCATCTGCTCCTTCCAGACAGCTAATATTAATGAAAAACTCATCACACCCCTGCTGAGCAAGGGAACGCTAGAACACAGCTCCTGAGAGATGCATGCAGCTTTCAGCCATATTTTAGCACTGCTGATATACCATTTCTGCCAGCTTTATGGGACACGGAAATTTGAGACAGTATTCATGTAAGTTCAGGTTGGTAGGCCTGGGCTGCAGCATTTCTCAACAGGACATCCCAGAGAGAACACATCCAGATGCTCTGACCAGAGCGGGGCCAGTCAGATGGCTATGTAGACCACGCCAAGCTGCCTGGGCACACTGGCTATGCAACGCACTGTATCTCCAGGATTTCCAGATATTTAAAACACTAAAAAAAGAAAAACAAATCACCAAAATCCTCAAATTCCAAACAAACTTATCAGGTAGAAAAAGATGATCCAGGTAGCTCAGATACACGGTAGTCATTTGTTGACTGTGAAGCAATACATCAGTTTTAAATCAGATTTCATAGCCAAAATAATCAGCCTAATCTCTTCCCTACCCCACACCCCTTTTGATTCTACCCAAATGATGCCTCATGGCCCTGTTAGCCTACACACACCCATCACCCTGACCTTATTTAGGAGACGCAATACCCAGAAAGACATGAGTCTGCTGAACACAAAACAGTTGCTCTGTGTCTCCAAAAACATCCAGTTACATAGTGCTGCCATTAACGCATGGAGGGAAGAAATAGTCTGTAGCAACATCAAAAAATACAGAGGAAAATAATTCCCGTCTCACTCCCACAATCCATGGCTTCTGCCAATATTTTTTCCGTATTAAAAATTTAAAGTATGTATCATATTCTACATGTCACTGAAATAAACAGCATTTTACTACTTTGCTCAAAAAAGACTTGGATGATTAGTGTACTTTGAAACTCTGTGTAACCAGACTGCCCAGCTATTTGCTTAGTTTCTCAAGAGACCTCATGCTGCTAAACCCTCTTCAGAATTATCTTGCCCCCACCCCACTCCTCAGAAGAGACTTCCAAAATGAAATAAATCATTAATCCAGTGTCAGGAAAGCTGCCTTCTCAGCATTAGCCAGTCCCAGTGTATTCTCTGTAGGACTGTTTCCTACAGACAATGGGGTAACCCTGAGGCATTTAATGGATCCATACTCTTAAAATTTCACACACAGCCTTTTGCACTAACACCCCCATTACCAAGCATAGGATCCTATGCTTGCTGGAATTCCTAACAGATTGACAGTAATAAAATTGTATGGGGAATTAGTTTTACATACCAGAAGTGCTGCAGGAATTCTAAGATACATGCGGTTGAAGTTTAAATTGCCCAATTTAAAAATATGCATCTTGCACAAGAAAACTATCCTCTAAGAACATTGAGGTTGCAGAGCAAAGTATTCAGAATTTCAGAAATGCCAGAATCAGGATTCCTTGGCACATAATTTATCCACTTTCTGCATATCCCTTCAACGAGATATAACCCCTGGAGGGCTGACTTCAGTTAGGTCCAGAGTAGCCATCATGGCTGGAACTGATCCTAGTTTTAGCTGCTAAATATACCAAAACTATCTCTATGGGACACATGCAAATTGTAAGCTATGGAAATCCCTACAGTTTAGCTAAATGTTCATAGATTAGAAGTAAGATATGTATCTCTGAGTAAGGGCCAGACAATCCTTTCCCCACTGAATTTCACGTCCTTGCTTCAAAGCATTGAGATATTTTATCTGTCAAAGTTCACCACACTCTTTTTTTGCCAAGGTATTGTTCTCTAGCTCTACTCACAGGAATCATTTTGGCTGAAATTGTCCTAAAGAGTTCAGGGAGACGCCCAGCATAGAAAATTCCCTCAAAATTTTATTCAAAATGGTTGAAGTCTGGCAAAATGCATGCCAATCAAAACAGGGGCTTCTAAGAGGCAACATTACACAATCTTCACAATAAGAGACACCAGCAGCTCCGCCTGTAATATTTTTGCCACTTACACTTAATAGTCTGGAAAAAGACATCTCAAGAAAGTAAAATAAGTAGCACAAAGAAGAGGAGGGTTTCCAAGCAACTGCTTCATTTTCATTTTAAGCCCATGCTTCAAAAGTATTACCAGCAACTTTAGGGGTTAGTCTCATCCCCTGGCTGCAGGAGAGTAAGGAAACTAGGTTAGAAACAGTAATTTCTTGCATAGAACCTCAGATTAACATACAACAGGGGGGATCAAAAGGAACAGTGGTTTAAAATCATTGCACCCACAGTTAATTTCTATATGCAATGCATGGCGCAGTTAGAAAAATGTATTTGTATGGCCAAGTCACATTCCCACTTATGTTTACAAACCCTTTGGTCCCCAGATCTTAATAGGGAAGAAAATTACAAAGAAAAAGACAGCATAATAAGTATTGCTCTCTCTTAGCAAGCACCTCCTAAACACCTCCCTCCCAAGCCTGTTCCCACTAGTGCTGTCTCAATGTGCCACTTACACTGCCCAAGCTTTGCTCGCTCAGTCATCATTTACTTTTTCTTTGCCGTTTTTGATAAACTGAGTCTTGGAATTATCACAAGCCCAGTCCCAGCCTGCTATATTGCAAAATCAGCACTTAAAGAAATGATCTGACTTTCAGGAGCTGCTGAGTATTGTCAACAAGACAAGAGGACATGCAGGCACCCTGAATGTCCTGGAAATTAGGCCACTTTCTTTTCTGCTCCTACATTCAGCTTTTTCAGTTTTTCCTCCACCCAGTGGCCACTAACAGGAACAAACTGCCTCACAAAAATACACTGTACTAGTATTCTATTTACTGAAATACTCTAACACAGCAGTAGTCTGTTGTTTTCTGAGCTGGTACAACATAACACTGTGTGACTCATGTTATCAAGTACAGGATTACTGAGGATGCTCTACATTATGGAAAACATAGGTATGACATGCAGGTGATAGATATGAAACTGTACTGTGTGTGGGGATGGGATCTTACACAGCAACAGCCAAAAATGCTATATTCCCACGAAGTCTAGAAATATAGCCATAGTCAACAAAAGTAGTTGCTACTATTGACACGAGTGGAAAATGTCAAAAAAAATTGAAAACTATTGCCATGATCTTAAGCACAGAAATTTACATTCTTTCATATAAATCAACCAGCTGATGAAATCTCCTGACCAGTGTCCTGCTGGTACTGGGGAAAAAGAAGATTTCTTGACAGTTGTCTGCCCCACATGAGCAGACGTGATGAGGTGCAGATCCAGACGCCGGAGTGGAGCTTCTGCAGAACACTCAGGAGGGATGAGTCTTCTTTGGTCTGGCTACAGACTGCCATGAAACCCTTTGGTAATTATAATTTAATTTTGGGTTTTATTATTCAGCCAGAGATTTTAAAAATGCTTTGCTTCTGTAGCTGATGAAAGCATGTTACCTGAGCCAGCTGGCAGAATTGTAAAGTTGCATTTATGTTTCATTACTAATAGCTATTGAATTAACTCTGTAATTGATTCTTTAAGAGTATTTACAAGATTTATTCCATACAGTATACTACAAAACAGTTCTCCTAGGCATTAGCAGGGATAATACAAACACATGCAGATTTACCTGCATGTTTACAAATGTTTACACCCCACACGTATATGCTGGACAGACCTCTCCAGGAGGATTCAGGTGTAGAAGAGCTATCAGGTTAAACAATTTACAGCCTAAGACATAAAAATTAGTAGGGAGATTCTGAAAAGTGTATTATTATTACGGCGTGCTTATGGAAAAGTACAATTTAATTATCAATTGATTCAATGTTTGGCCTACATCTATTTGTGTTACTGGTGCAGGACCACTGACTCTGGTCATGAAAGTTCACCATGCTGTTCACCATCACACACCATCTGCTTGCTCTTCACTGTCAGCCTTTCCTTCTACTTTCTGACCAAACAAAGAGGATGTTTCAGCTGGACACCCAAACACACCATACAAGTGCACACTTCGTCTAGCACCCCAAGGCAGCACATTTCCACAGCTTGCAGTGCTTATCACTTCAGCCAGGACCTTTGAAGACTCATTTGCTCAAGGTGAGCTCACTAGAAACCTCACTGCCCTAGAGCACAGAAAGCAAATAAGGGCTGGAAGTACCATCCCATGGATTAAACCTCTTTCTGCTTGAAAGAATGATTGAGAAGACTTGTCAGAGTGTTTGCCCAGCTCTGCCCATAAAGATTTAAACTTGTTTGCTATTTTCCCCTCACCTTGAGTCTGTAGTTTATGACAAGCAGGGGTGGTAGGCAGGGGCAAACAAGTAACTCCCTGGTCTTCAGAGTGCTTTAAGGCAGCATCATAAAAGGGATCAGTGACAGAGCTCTTAGCCATGACCCCACTCTGCAAACAGAGCAGGAATATTGGGCAGCAGTGTTGTTCACAGCATTTTACCCTTGAAAGTACCTCTGCAAGAGCCATTGCACTGGGCAGTGGCTACGTGTGCTCTTCACATGGATGATCATGGTCATGGGTTAGCACATCTCCATGCCTGACCTGGCACTCCCACAGTGGCCTGTGGAGCTGCAGACCTGCCACAGAGCTTCATGAATTATGTTGATTGAGCAATTTTCAGTATTTCTCTGGCTGACAGCAGCAGTGGTGCTCTGTCTGCCAGCTCTTGGCTAGACAAAGCAGATTTAGTGTCCCCCATCTGGTAGTTGAACTCTGTGTGCAATCTGCATGCAGCCACAGCCAACACTCAAACTGGGACCTCACGGGGCCTTGGCAGAGCTGGTACCAGGTAAGCCAATACAAGAAGTGCTATAGTAAACCTGTCTCACTGGGAAGTGACTCTGCACCTGCGAGGAGCAGGAGTGGTGACAGAAATACAACTTTAAAACACAGCTAGCCAGGATTGCAAATAAGGAGCTTTAATAGCTATGCAGAATTGAGAAAACCCACAGAGCTGGCAACACTTCTGGGACTTGTTTACACTTAATAGTGAATGTTGGTTACCAGCAATATCTTGTTTAAAATACAAGGCTATTTAATAGGCAGCTATTGATAGTATGCTACCCTAAGGTGAAGGCATTCTGCATTTAAATATGCCATCATGCCCTACAAAAATCGCAGCTTTTGCCTCCAGGCTGTTGCTCTGAATCCAGCTCAAATCAGTAATGACCAAAACCAGTCACTCTGCAGGGATGCTCGGTGACCTGCACGCACCGAGCACAGAGCTCACAGGTACAGTCTCGCTGCAGTTCGCATGCCTTGCCTTAGGGCAGCTGCCCATTTCCAAGGCTGCCCTTAAACCAGCGGTATCACTTCACCACCTCAGTGCCCAGGACATACTTGTTAGCCTCATGTCACCTTTACCACAAATCCCTTTCCCCCCCCTCCCCTCAAAGTGTGTTTGTTTCACTCATCCACCTCTGCTGTACTTTGCCCATGGTGTGCAAGCTGATGTGGCAGCACTTGCAGTCTGCACCAGCACTTCTCTGGCTCCAACTCAACCTTCACCTGCCAATGCCTTGCCGATAGGGTCTCACCAGGATCCATTTTCACACAGTCCTCATAGCTGGGACAAGGTGCTATCCTGACAGGGAAGTGAATTAACCTAATTTTGTACCATGACCCCTTCAGCAAAACTGCTACAAAACACAACCTGAATTACTCCAGAAAGCGTTCTCCCTGGTCCCCACATGTTGCCCCAGTGTTTTGCACTACGAGTGCATTTTGGTTTCCACCTGTGCAAGAACTTGTGATTCCACATAGCACTGGCCAAGCAAAACCACAGCAGGAAGGCTCTTTCCTGATCTTTCAAAAGCAGCCTGAACACGTGTGGATGTGCTTTGCCCCTGCATGTCAACTCTGGTGCAACTTTCTCTGTTTATGTTTGGCAGCACAGAGCAGTGAGCTGTGCAGGTTGCCTGCATGAGGGAGATCCCTTCTAGCTGCTTATCATTTATCATTGTTTTATCCAGGCCTTCTCAGAGAGCACACATAACCTGCAAGTATCCATCAAGAATTGCAGATATCCTCTCATTTCATTTGTATTTCAGACTTTCTAAGAAACTCATCATTTTTCATATATTCTCTGGCATATTCTACTTGGATACGCTATCAGATCCACACATGTAGGTGTAGCTATAGAGGAACATGCTGTCCTCCTTAATCAGGACAGAGATGTGCACAGCCACAGCCAGGTAACACCGACAGACAAGGCCGAATAATTCCACGCAGCAGCAGCCTTTGACACGGCTGGACCCTGAAATCCTTTCATCTTCAGGGTCTCCTTCAGAGTCGATGACAGCCTGAGTCTAAAACACACCCACAGAAACAAACCATTAACAGCCTGGGCATCTGAGTGACCAGATTACCACCATGCGGAAGCTCAGTCACACATCCAAATATGCACTGTCCGTTCAACTCCTCCCCACCCTGAGTTTAAAGAAACTGGTGATTATTATGACATTTGCATGCATGTGCACACACACTGCAAAACACAACACACTATTTTCTGTTCTGAGAGAAACTCTTCCTTTACTAAAAGGCAGATTCAGGAGGCTAAGGTCTACACAAGCTGTGCCCCCACTGCCAGCAGCAGCCCTGCAGCCTCTCTGTGCTCTGGCTCGATGGTGCGCTGGGACTGCCCTGTCACCAGCACAGCCAGAGTGCCAGGCACTGAAAATCTATCACGCAATTTTATTCTCCATGCGGTACAAGCAGCTCTATCTGTGCAATAGCGCAAGCCCTGCAGATAGGCAGGCAGAGGAGGAGGCAGCACTGCGTCCTCCACCGCTTCTTATCCCTAATTAGCTGTGGGATGATGGCTGCTCTGTCTCTACTGATGCTCTTCAGGCTTTAAATAGATGCTGTCTGATGCCTATAGGTTTAGGCCAGCAATAAATTGCAGGTATGAAAACCAAACAAAAATTTGTGTGAGATGCATAATAATAGTGAGAAATTAAAACCAAAATGGCAAGTGTTACAGTATTCTACAGTCAGCACTTACTCACTTTTTTCTTAATGTGAAACAATCAAACATTTAAAATATGCAGGGACACACACAGTTTATATGTATAAACATACATTATTTAGACCAGCTGAATTCCCAAGAGCTGCAACTAGTCCATGAATTATTCTGTAATTTATACTTCCCCCATCTGAGAATATGCTTCCACCAAAAGATTTTTCTTTTTCAATTAAAATTCATCATGTTAGTGTCCCAACCAAGTAGACAAAATAACAGAGGGAACACAAGGTATGACACATGGGCTTTTGCATGTCAGCCTGCTCCTAGACATCATTTTCCTCTAAGACCCCAAGGTATAAGCAGAAAGCAAGCTTGGAGCCACATGAGCAATTTCATACACATCTCCCAGCCAACCTTTTCAGAAGACACCTCAAACACAACAGGAGATTGAGACCAGCAAGAGTCTCCTGCACACAAACTATTCGCCTGATCCCCAAACAAGCAGCAAGTCAGATCAGCTGCTCCCCCACCACCTTGCTGGTGTGAAGTACCACGGCCATAATGAATGGGTTTTACTCTCTTCTGCATACGTTTGCATGCTAAACCACCACTCACATCTGATTTCAAGTGTAAAACTCCCACTGCACATCATCATCCAACTTTCCTTTAACTAGATCAGCTGCAGAGCACTGGTTTCCTTTTCAGCATGGCTGCCCAGCTACTGAATCCTGCGTAGCACTGGGACCATAGTTTATGAAGCCATGTACTTTTATATTTGTACCAAAGGCTGTGGAGTTGCTGCTCATTTCACTTTTGCTCCTAACCTAGAGCTTCTGGAATCTTCTCTTCGTAATTCGTTAAATTCATTTTTCCTCTTATCTGTGACATAAAAACTGATTTGAGATGAAACTAGGAAAAAAAACAAACAAACAAACAAAAAACCCAAAACACACAAAAAAAAAAAACCAGTTGGCAAATATTTTAACATTTCAAAGTTAATAATTTCTCTATCTTAAAAAATCCCCATGAAAACTAATGTAATTATGACTACAGAAAAGGAGGAAAGTTGTGAAAGTTGCGCTACAAAGAAGAAATATCAAGTCAGGCTGGTTCAGGTCTAACATTCTGCTTGTTGCACTAACACCTGTTGAGTCCAAGCACTTAGAAGCAAGCTCTTCTTTTTATAAGCCTAAATGCCTCCAGCTCTCCAAGCCATGTTTCACTTTCCTGTCCTTGAAATCCCCAAGGAGTTGTCCAGGGAAAGAAGGGGGAGAGGGAGAGCAGCAAAAGCAGGCTTTGCATTCCTGTTATTTTTAAATATAATAACAAAGAAACCCACAAGCAGAAAGCTGGGAATATTCAAAACTTCCCAGACCTTTGTACAACACTTTTAAAACCCAAAGGGAAAAACAAAACAAAAAGGAGTGGTAGAAGCCAATTTTAAAGTTTCCTTTACAGGTCACCTTTCAGATGAAGTCACAGATTTTCTGCACATAATATGGTCTGAAAACACATTATGATGATATTGATGGTTTCTGCACAAGAACAGCAGTGCCAGAAATTGAATTAGAGCTCTCCTGCCTTCTCCAAAGAACTGATGCAGTGCCCAGGCTGAAGTCTTGTTTCCTTGTGAAAAATGATGAACAAGATAAAAACTCTTATCCCAAATACAAGCAATTTTATCTGTTAGAATAAAATACAGCTGTTGCTATCAGTGTTTCAGACACTCTTTCTAAGAATGGCCATCAAATGAAAGGTGCTTGGCATTTTTGGCTACTACTACTTTTAAGTACCCAAATGCATTTCATGTAGTGGGAACCCAGTGGAGATACTGAAAACAATTTGAAGGGTTCTCACAGAATCCAACAAAAGTGTTCTTAATTTTATATTTAAAGCCTCAGTTGAGGATTGGCTGGAATTTCAGGTTTATATAAAGAAAAAAATTCAATATGGATTCATACGAACCAACACGGTTACACTGAATGTAGCTTCAAAATCTCATGAATGGTTTGCACTCTCTATTGCTAACTTATTTGCGATTGCCCACAAACTGACAAGGCCATTTTGCCCTACTTTCACTTTTCAAATTAACTCCACACAGCTCAGCGCCCATCCCTGCACTGCTTACAAAGCCAAAAACATTCTTTAGGTGTCCCAGTCCATCTGATTGCCAGTGGGCTGATCTTCCAGCCCTGGATCAGGTCATTGCTTAGCCACACTTCCCATGTATTTGATATAGGAATGCTTGTCATAATACAAGTACTGTACTTGAAAACATAACCAAAATTATGGGTTTGCTGTTGTTTTGGCAACCAAAGTCAGCGAGTGTACAACGTGCATTGCCAGGCTATTGGGTGAGAATTTGAATGAGATAGGTGACAAAAAGCAGCACCTTGCATTGCCCCAAAATGGGATCTTGCACAACTCACAGAAGCCATCAGGCATTCAACCTGTGAAGGGGTCTATATGCAAACCTCACATCTCCCAGGTCTTCCATGAAGATTTTTATGTTTATACCCTTTCCTTTGCCAAGGACCTTTCTGAGCAAAGCAGAAAGGCTAAAGGCAATCCGGACTCCCAGCAAGGACCTCAAATACAACAGAAAGCCTGTCAATTATAAGCAGCCTGAGAAAATAGTCCTGTGCATGTTATATCTTCACTATTTATGAGATCAGATATGGAGTTATCTCCAAAAAAAGAGGCAGGGAAGAATGCTCCCAACCGCCCAACACCCCAAAAAAGAGGAAGAAAGGGCTTTAAGTCACACTCTGAACATTCTGTTTTCACTTGCGTCCTGTTACTCCCTGGGACTGCCAGCAATGCCCAGCTGATCACATCTGATCTGTATAAAACACTCTCTTTACCGGACGCTGTTTTGTCCAAGGGGAGCTCTCTAAATTAATTCCACAGGCTTCCAAGAGCCTTGATAATTCTTTTCTGATCTTCTCTGTTGCTTCCCCACACTTCCAGGAATGTTTAAACCCAGTCAGAACAGGCTAAAATGAATGGCAAGTCCTCTCATAACACTATCCCTATTGCTATGGCTACTGAATTCCCCTTACACAACAGCTACAGGTAAAATCAGGGCAGTACACAGGCAAAATTAGCAGTGCTGCAGACATTTCCTCCCTCTTATCTATCTCTGAAAGACTTTGTTAGACCATGTGCCGCTAAGCCACTGCTTTGCAGCCGGCTCAGGCAGCAGTGGAGAACTGGAGGGCAAGCACTGCAGAGGCGCAATACTGATCTCCTGCTGCTGGAAAGCACAAACATGGAGCTAATGAATACATCTCCATTGAGATCGGGATCAGTGCAGCACGAAGCCCATTGCAGTGGAGCTGGAGCAGAGTCCTTCCTCATGCCAGCATGTGTTTGCTCATTCACGGACTCATATAGAAAGCATGCATTAAAAATGCCTTGCCATTATAAGTTGTGTTGGCACAATTTATAACTCTACCCTGACAAACCTTTGAAATTTTCAGGAAAGCTTCTCATACACAGTTATTTATGGTGTAGCTGTATTTCAAATATTCAAAATAAAAATAGCTGTTTCATCCCGATAACCCCAACCCCATTATAAAATATTTGTCAGTGAATTAGACCCATCTCCTGGGGGAAAGGCATGAAATAGATTTTCCTGTTCTCACTTGGCTCAGGATTGGGTTTTGTCTCATTCCAGACCCCCTTGAGGATTCATTAGGTTGCAGGTGGGAAGCACACAGCGCTTGAAAGCTAAGAATTTTCCTGCTAAAGCTAATAGCCGGCATTTCCAAACTTGGGCTAGCCAGATCACAGTGGGCGATCACAGAAAATCCATGACATGGGAGAGCAGGGGCTGAAGAAGTTCAGTTTAGCTGAATTTCACACCATGTCAGAGTCCTATTTGCAGCTTGGAAAATGAATTTAATAAAGCTTTTCTGCTGTAACATGGAGTGTCAGCTAGCAGATTCTCTGACACCTGCTGCTCTTTGAATCTGATACCATATTGCAGCATAATGTGGTCTAAAATTAGACTTTACACAACACACCAGGTTTCAATCTTTCAGAAAATAATTCAGTTGAGCACCTTTCATTCCCTAGCAGGGCTTTGGGACACATGTCCTTTCCTTCCTGCCCCCTCCTGGATTAACACTTGGGTTTTCTAAGCAAGGGTTTGAATCAGTCATAAAGAAAAACATAAAAACAAACCAAAACTGAAATTTCCACTTGATTGCAAATTATACCATGAAGAAATATACATGCCAATTTATACAGTTGCTTCCTACCTGCACCCCCACAGAACAGAGATTGCATAAAGCTGGAAAGCTTTCAACTTTGGGTGCAGAGAATTATTGTCTGAGACGGGAAAATATCCAAAGCTTAAATGACAGTCGGGTGTTTGAATATCTATTTGAAGACTGAGAACCAACTACAGGAAGAAGCCAATGACAGCTCCACAGGATAATGTGTTTTTTCTGTATAAATTTCACCCATCACCAAAGAAAAGAATTATCCTGATCTATTTCTTTCTTTAATCAAGATACATTTTTGTATTACAAATTTAAATGCAATTAAGTGATAACCTATTCTTTTTATAGAGAATTGACTGCAATTAATGCTACCATTTATTCTAAATAGTAATTATATTTTTTTTAAATGTGCCTAGCTTTTAAAAGCTAAGTTGGCTCCAAAACCCAGCTCTCAGCTGAAATCTCAAGACAAATACCTATCTTGTCTTTAGAGACAATGTGGAGCTTATATACATAGCATGAATAACATCTTGATGCCAAGAAATCTAGCACTGGTTGGTGTGCACCAACACAATCAGTGTCTTCAAAGACTTTAGAAGAGGTATAATTTAAAAAATAAAGCAAAAAGAAATTACAGATGTGCACGCTAAAATGTATGGAATTCATTGTGGCAGAAAAGATACAGTCCTTTCACTGGCAAGAAACTGCTCTGAGATATCCAGCAGAATTAGTAACCATGCTCTCATCTTGGGAATTGCAATTGATCTACTTTTTGTATCAAAATCAAACTGTTCCCAAATTTAGAATGCAACATCCTCATCGGCTTGCAAATGAGCTGGAGCGGAAAAGCAAACAGATCACAAACACTAAACTTTAAAAATTTAAATAGCATGCAAATTGAAGCAAATAAGCTATCCAGTGTGAGGAAAAAATAAATTGAACTTCCCCCATTTTAACTGGATGTCCAGAATATTGTTTTGTACAGGGCATCACCCTTAAAACTGAATCTGATTGACTGCCTTAGCCAATTCATAAAACCTTCCTTCACCAAAAGTGTTTCAGCAAGTGAATGTCCTTTCTTTACAGCAGACGAAGGTCAGTAGGGTAGGGTAAACGAGCACCACAGTCATCCCTTGCAGATCACTGCTAAAGCAATCCTGAAGCTGTGTATGCCGGTGTGGGCTTTCTGCACATGTCCCACAACAGCATGGCATACTACTGACAGGCAAACCCCAACAAAAGGTTTAAAATCAAGGTTGAAGAACATTTGATTTTGCATAGTATAAAGATAATTGAATTCTTTACACACTGATAGAACATTTAAGCTCAAGAATAGTTCTAAAATGAATGCATGTACACTAATCAAACTACGATCTCTTCACCCTTCTCACTATAAGACATTTTCATCATGTTCATCGTGTTTCTGGTTCCATTTCAAACACTGGAGAAGACATAAATTTTGTTTTTCTCCAATATGCTACAATCCCTACAAGCTACTAACCTTTTCCTGAAAATTACATGGACCTGAGCAGAAGCTGGAGAGAAAGGAGAACATAAAGCTTCTATACATCTCATTTTGTTTAAACTAGCTTCACATCATCTTGAAAATGCAATCTACACACTGAAACAAAGGAACCGTCTTAATGGGTACATTACAATAACAGCTCCTCCAATCAATCTCCCTTTATACCCATCCATATGGCAAAAGAAAAAAAAAAATAAATGGTAATATGAACAGAAAGAAGCTCCTCAAGCGTTCCTGAAGTATTTTCAGGCTATTCAACCCATTGCATTTACATTTATGAACATACATCCCATTTTAGAGATAATATTCATTAGGCTCATCAAAAGTATTCAGTCTCATTTTTATGTTTGAGGTACAGATGCTTATTTATAGCTTGGTTAAACTTGAAAGTAAAAAAAATACAAGACCTTTAAATTGCTCTGACCTACCTCTCTTGCAGGTATTCTGCAAGTACTGAAAGCGCTGGTGTCAAAGCCTTGCAGAAATACCAGTAATCCAGAATCTGCTACTTTGGTTACCACAGTTTTCCTTCCTACCTTGCATGAGCTCTTGTTCCTTGTTGTCCCCTGACATATCTCTGTAAACCAAATGCATGACTAGCCAGACACACATGTGGCTTGTGAAGGTTCATTAATAAAAACTTGTATTTGTAAAATACTGACCATTTTCAGCATATCTATAAATCTTCAGATCCATACAAATGCAGTTATTTTAAAATTTGAAACTACATGCATAAAAATTACAGGCTATAAGATTGTCTAAGAAAGGCATATGGAGCATCTTTAAATTTGAAACATCATCAGGGCCTGGAGACAAGATCCAGGCTCAGGTAACGTGGCTACGCATATTCTCGAGGTTTGGGCGGTAGCTGGTTAGTATTGTTTTATGGCCATCTAAAGTTGATGAGGGACTTAGTCATAAATTATTTATCTTTTATTTCGATGTTATTTCATGATAACCAGCTATTACATTCTGCTTGATTATGGTGCTGGTTTGCATTTTAATCTGTTTTAATCATTTTGAACACTATGATTAAGAGAGAAGGAAATAAAGAGGGTAGATCAGGACAGGCATAATCTTAATATATACACCCTTAAATAAATTCAGCCTGGGATACCAGGCTGAAATCATGCTTATGTACTATAAAGCATCCCCAGAGCAGTAAAAGATCTCACTGTCCTCAGGCACCAAATAATTGCACTTGCCTCTCTCTCACCCTGTAGCTCAGATTGCGATGGGTGATTCCCTGGGGGACACAGCGGTGTGAAGGAGTAGCTGGGTGATGGAGGACACAGCTGACTGCAGCCAACGCAGGGCCCTGCACAGTATCACTGCAGAAACGCACCAAAGAGAAAGTATATGTGGGGGTGGTGAGGAGAGGAAATTGTGAAAGCTGTTCAGAGGCATTGCCAGTGCAGAATATTTTTAAACCCTTCACAACTTCGAATCAAGTAATACATTACTTCATATATGATCAGTCTTCTCAAAACCAGGAGGACCGGAAAGCCAGACCTGAAAGAGGGAAACCTGAGTTAAACCAAGCTAGCAGTAATAAAAGACATGTCCAGAAAACACACAGGGATATCTTTAAAGAAAACACAGCATTGGCCTTCAAGGTGGGAGGGACAAGCTTGCCTTTGCACAAGCACGATCTCCTTTAGCTGTGGCAAAGAAGTAACCAGAAGGATCACTCCAAAGCAACTCATAGGGTTAAGGTGTCCACTTCCCTATATTTGATAGGTCATGACAAATCATTTAACATGAACATGGCCACAAGGAACACTTCCCAAAATACAGAATAGAAATTCATCCATCTGGAAAGCATCACTTACAAACCCCAACCCCTGTTTATTCCCATATGCCATTACCTGCTTAAATACCTATTTTGGCTGGATTCACAGGCAATAGTCAAACTCCAGTTTAATTTACATGCAGAGAGTTTGAAGGAACACTGTTCTGCTGCCTGAGCAGCAGGTGGAAAATGTTGTTGGTAATTCAAGAAGATAAAAGCATACACCTAGGAGAAGCTAGGCAGAGAAAGCAGGTTGTTGTCCCCGTGCTTTACACACAGCCAGTAAATGGACTATTAGGGGCTTACAGTACCATAAGGAAGCTTTACAGTTTTCTATTTGGATGGACAGAAGCTCTGTACCTACGAACTAATCCAGGACTAACTTAAATGAAGTCTTGTTTCAGAAACAGGATGAAGTTATAGTTATCAAAAAGAAACAGATTGCTTCACAGGGGTTCTGTACCAGTACGACAGCGTAGAATAAAGCTGCAACATGCTTTCTAAAAAACCTAGGTTTTGACTATTACCATTGCTACTAACCTCAGGATGCAACCAGTTTCAACATCATAAAGACGCCTTAAACCAGTATTAGGTTTTTCCTTGTTTGGGAATATACCAGAAGGTTAAGATCTGGTCCACAACAGTGATGAAGAAACAGTGGTATTACAGAGGGCCTCAGAGCAAAACGGAACAGTTCAGACTCCGTATTCAAACCCAGAACGAGGTACTAGTTCACCTTTGTACAAAAAATCAAGAAGGGGTAACTGAAAGAGTAAAACAAAAGTGAGGTGCAGGCACCACCTCAGTGGTTTGCAATGCTGATGCCTATCGTATGTCTCTGCAGGTTGCTTGAGGCAAGCACTGGGGAGTGCAGCCTGTTCAACTCTGACCATGTGCTGAGGCTCCCTCCAGGGGAGAGTACTGTGGGGCCAGCATTAGAGCAAGTAAGTAAGGCCTCAACAAGCCCCACACTGGTTTTCTGAGCCAAAACAGAGTAAGAAGTCCTTGCTTAATCACAACAGTCAAAACAATGAACCAGAACACAAACAGGCTTGTTAATTTGTCATTGACTTGACTGAGCAACCACAGTAAATAATAGGAATTCAAAAGATGCTCCATGTAGATAATCAATTGTCTCTTGTTGAGCAACTGAGATTGACAAACTGGTAAAAATATTTCATTCCTGCTTTAGTAATGCATGGCTTATGGAAGACTCCCGACAAACTGTAGTTTCTGTAGTCTATGATTTGCCTATTCCATCAAATTTGAGCATGAACAACGGGAGCCCAAACCTCTGGGCCCATGGAAGTTACGATCTATGGCTCAAAATGGACAACGGGTCTGAGACATACTAAATATTTTCTTACTGGATCATCAACAACTTCTCCCACTGTTTCTAGGTAGTTAATCAAGATGTAGCCTAAAAAAAGTTACAGGATTCTATAGTTTATAATTACTGGCTAAAACATGAGGGGGGGGGGGTTCAGTATCTGGCTATTTGCCAGGTCCATGATACTTTTTTCTGAGATTCAGTCCATCGCGCTGTAACGAAGCCAGAAGTTAGAAAAGATATCCTCTGATTTTAGCAGAGGAGAAGGAATGCACGTTCCTGCTCCCCTTTACCGCAACTCCCGATTACCTCGACTTGCAGAAGGCTGATCCAGATGGTGAGCACAGGACTGCAGGCAAGCATGCTTCGAACGAATCCTCAGTGTGGAAGGGTGGAATAAGCCATATGTTTTCACAAATTAGGGGTGACTCTCCAACGCCTGAATGATGAAGCAGATCCAAGAGTAAGTTATGCATGATCCTCCCCGATGAGTGAAGAGAAATGTTTTATTCAGTGCCTCATGCTGTGAGCTATATTTATACCAAATGTATCTTTGTACATTTTAAAATGTTATCTATTAGAGATTATTGCAACTGCAACACCAGACTATGTACAACCGCATTTAAAACCCAAGAGCTACAGGGGAACTATATGTCGCCTTGACATCATCCAGCTGTGAAGTTACTTGTCCATGGGACTCAGAAAGGGCAAAGACCTTAAAAACCAGCTAGCAAACTGCCTTTTTCCTCTATGCAGAAGGTATGAAGCTTCTGAAATGAACTGACAAGATGGAAACATAACTATCACCTTGTTTTCTGATCTTTATTATGGTAACTGTCTATAGTATCTACTGTAGTAAATGTTCAAAACTTATTTTTTTTTAATTTCCAGTTTCTGGATTCCTTGGATTGTTATTTTTTTTTCTTCATTTGTTTAAAATATCCCCCCCCCCCAAAAAAAAAAATAAAAAAAAAAATCTACACACCAAACTAAAATTATTCTTTCACTCTTCAAACTGTTGCAGAGAATTTATAAGCCATCAGTAACAAGAAAAGGCTGCTTAGGTAGAGGATGAGAGAAAAGCAGCCCTTTGCTTGCCCCACAGCCCACAGTAGCTGCACTGCCTTCAGAGATAGCTTACAGCAGAGAAAGGATGCAACCAAACAGTGCTCTCACAGAAAGACTATATTTCAGATGGAAAGAGAATAATGCTAAAAGCAAAAGCAAAGATCATTCAGACTGAAAATCCATAGCTACATAATAACTACAATCACATTTATTGACTAAGTTGCAGAGTTACAGCCCATAGGCAAGTTCATTGGCTAAGATGAATCGCCACAGCACCATAAACTTTAAAACTCCATGCTTGATCTCACTCACTGCGCTCCCAAAATGGCCATGGTAGGTTGGGTTTTTTTCCCCTTCTATTGTATGAAACACACCAACCATTTTTAAAAGTACATTTGCTGCACAGCTTACATTTCACTTATTTTACACCTCACTGTAATTCATTCCCCAGCCTAATCTGTATCGAAACACATGCAGCAATGCAGCCTACCAGTATCCCACTTATGAAATTCATGAACCACAAAGACCGCAGGAAAATCGCTGAAGCTATCTCCTGACCTTTTAATCAGTTGTTACCTTCTGCAACAGAATTTCTCAGACCTCAGCTGCTCCGAATTCTCGCCTGTCTCAAGTAATGAGCAGATGTGGCAAAGTAAGGCTTTGTAACATGATGAAAGTTATGATGACAGGTCTTTCTCTGCCAGATTTTTATGTTTTTACAGGCTAACACTGAACTGCAGCACCTTTTTTTTAATTCAGTTTCTGACAAGAACATATAAAAAAACATATTAAAGGCAACAATAAATCCACTAAAATATTTCTCTTTATTCCAGCAGATAGATACACACTTTACAGGACCATGCAATCATACTCAGTTTGAATTTACCCATAAATATCAACCCCAACATCTCAGGACTCATGGTGCCTTGCACGTCCCTTCTACCACCTAAAAATAACCCCATATGTTACTTGGTGAGGGAAATTATGATATGTAGGAATATTTAACTGACAGAAGAAAGAAAAACTGAACCAAACACCAAAGACAATGATAAAAGGAAAACAGTCCTCTCTCTCCCCTGGGCAGTAAAGCAATTACGAGTGCAAGAGCTGCTCGGTGGTTATTATTGCAGGCTGAAGTGGTAGCATTCTCCATGATTATCACAAATGTCTCCACCGGGAGGAGGGAAGTGGGAGGATTTACCAAGCAGCAAATCCTCTATTTCCCTCCCCCTGTTCCAATGATTCCTGCTGAACTGAGCTCTGACAACAGAGAGGTGCAGCCTTAGACAGCTCCAGCAGATTTATACTGTCACCCAGGAGAACCAGACCAGGACAAGGCAGCCATGGTGACCACATCAGTATTGATCATCTCCTTGCCAGGCTCACCCAGACCTGGTGAGAACCTCCAAGGGTCCCACAAAGCTTCTGGGTTGAAAGCAGGGGCATCTTAGTATCTTTTCAATATGTTTTAAACACAGCCTTTTAACCCTTTTGCTTTAATTCAGGACATTTTGAAAAACATTTATGAAATTAAAATTCCAAGTTACTTGTCAAAAAAAGTCAAAGTGCTTCATCTTGGTGTCAACATTTCCAAGTGTTTTTACACAATTAAAACTTTGTTCAAAATATGTCCATGACACGACAAAAGTGGTAAGAGTGAAATTAAAACAAACAAACTAAATAAATAAAGAACCGGAGTTTCCAGCTACCTTCAAAATTAGCACAGCTGCTGACACCTACCAGATCCCTCTACCAAACAAACAGATAACTTCAAGGCTGGTCCCTATGTGAAATGGGCCAATAACTGTGTCTGGCTATTAGGGTAACACGAGAAACGCTCTACAGGCTGACACAAACTTCCTCTGCCAGTGAGCCGAACCAAAAGTAATCACAAAAACAATAAAGCAAATAGCTTGGCAGGATGCTGAGCCCAAGGCAATGCACTTCACCACTTGGGCCATGCATGAAGTCAGGGCTGGCCCCACGCTACCACCTCACAACTGCTGCCCCACAAGAGTTAAAGCACAGGTAATTCTTGAATGCCTGCTTTGTAAAACACTTCAGTAACATACTTCCAAATGTCTACATACTTCTAAATGTCTACAATATAATTAGACTAACAATAAGGCCCACAAACTTTAAAATACCTCACCATCCCTAGGACTACTTCCTCTAGAAGTGAAGTGTATTATTAGTGGGATAGAAGGGGAAATGGTCTGCATTGTCTAAGCAATACCTGGTCCATTAAGGGAAAAAAACTGCCTACTGGCCTGTTGCTTTAGCATTTTCCTAGCTAAACCGACATATGGTTCATTATTATTGTACATTACGATAGCCCCTAAGGAACCCAGCTATATCAGGGCCTCAGTCTGCTAAGCACTTGTACAAACACAGGAAAAGAGCCCCTCCTCTGAAGAGCTTGCTGTCTAAACAGAGGAGACAGACAAAGGGCTGAGACGCAGTGTGAGGGTTTGCAAAACTCATCTTACATTCACGGTTTTCTTTCCTCCAGTTGGTTTTTCTCTTTGTTGAAAAGAGGATTTTATTTTTCAGGAGACAAAGGAAAATGAAGGGAGGGACATAAAAAAGGCTGAAGAGATGAATAGACTGCATGAAAACCAGAAACAGGGAGGTTAATGAAAAGAAACCAAGATATGAATACATGCAATTTCTACATTTCCAAGAGGAAGGGGAGAATCTTTTCACCACATGTGCAGAGGATAAAACAAAGAGCAACGGGTTCATACTGCAGGAAAAACATTAGATATTACAGAAAAAAGTAAAGCTAAGACTAGGGAAACCGAGGGACAGGCTGCCGGGAAACCTGGAAAGACATCAACACTGAGAGATAGCCTCAAAGACACGTCGAACATTTATTAGGAAGGACCTAGACATAAGTGACTTGGACCAGAGCTGGGGGCTGAGCTCCCTGCACTTGCAGTCACTCTCCCATTCTTGTTCCAGTAGTGTCACTCCTACCACATAGTTTTGGGCAAGGATCACTGTTCTGCTATGGTGACTGTAGGTGCAAAATGAGCATGTTTAAATCTCTCACAGAAATACAATCAGAAGTGAAAGCACCTATTTCCCTATGTTCTCACTCATTTTCGTACTTATACTCCCCTAGACATCTAGCTATCTTGAGGTGGCAGTAAAGAGGGATCATATACACAATGAAATATACCCAGAAGGGGAAAAGAAAACAGCCTTTTCAACTTCATGTGAAAAGCCAAGCAATTGAAGGTCAAAGCTGAACTTCCTGGGAAATGCTATAGATACCACAAGTCCATCTTAGATCCTGCAGCCCACAAGCACTGAGACAGCTCTTCAAGGGCTAGAAAGAAAGAAGGAACAGCAGGTTACATAGCAGCATCAGCTGAGAGAAAAGCCTTTGCTAATTCCTTGAAACAGATCCATGACACTTTAGGTAGGGTTGATGTCCTACACAATCCCCTTCCTTTGTGAAGGATCCCTTTCTACCTTTTCACTGAGGACAAACTGAGCACTTCAGATAACCAGAGCTGGGAGCACTCAGGGTTTATGATGAGGAGTGGGTGGGTGGTGTGGAAATACTTATGAGCCTCCAAGTGTCTTCCTTGTCTTGTGAAGTAGCAGTGATATCTAATGGCAGGCGAGAGCCCATCTGCTAGCTCCTGTTCTCTGCTTCTGCTGCACAAGATGATCTTTTCCTTTACTCCAGGAAAAGAACAGTGATGCCTTCTCCCTGATTTACATTCTGGATGATCCAAAAAAACCTGCCAACTCCCTCTGCTCTCTGCTGTTGAAGAAGACAGACCAAGTGACTCAGAGACAAGAATACAAAACACTATCCACAACTTCCCATGATCACTAAAGAGTGCAAAGTTAAGGTCCTACAGGATGATGAGGCACTGCTTGCATTTTGGATTTGCAATGGATAGTGTCCTGTTTATTGCTACTGAATGTCCAGCAGGAGAGTCATACCCATAAGATGTGCTCATCTGAAACACCTTTATTTTCCCTACAACGCTCTATTTTGACCATACAATATGTTCCTTCTCCCCTCCTTTGAAAACCTGTTAAGAAAGAGACCATTATCTTGAGTGGGGAAAAGGCTCATATGAAGCCTCTTCTAGTCTTTCATAGAAGTCTTCCCACAGTCAAGATCAGCCTACTGCAGACATAAACAGAAGTTAAGAGCTCTCTGTATCTGCTTTCAGCATCACAGATGCTATTGTTAACAGAGCAGCACTTGTAAGGAGTGAAGTGCTCCACAAGTGCTTATCTTTACGACCTGCCTCTAGAGGAGAAACGTGCTCATTATTGTTATCCTAAAATATTATTATATTAAAGCACAATAATATTGTTTCATTGTTTAGATCACAAGAACTTTGGTCTCTGAGTGATTTCTCGTTGGATTGTTCCAAACACATAAAAAAAGGCAGCCCATGTTTTACTGAATCTAGCTGGATTTCAGGATTGCAGGGCTCTAGTAATTCAGCTGCTTCTGCAGCTTGGAGGAAGCATTCACAAAGATCCTCTCCACCAAACCCAGCTTTCCCCTCTCCATCACCTCCCACCCCAGCAGAGTAATTATCCTCAACACTTAAAGAGAAAGGAAAAACCAAACTGAAAAACCCAAACCAACACTCTAAAGCACGTAACCTGGAATCCTTATTCTGAACATTTTTCCTTCACTGATTCATCTGTCTTTGGGGAATTCAGTTAGTTACATTGCTAGACTAAAAAAAACCCTGAAGCTGTCCTGGAAATGAATGGCTCCATTCATTTAAGTGGGAGTGTGTTCTGGTTTTATTACCTGACCCCATATTTCTACAACAGAATCACAAGGCAAGTAAGTAAAATAACCTGTTCTCAACTGTGGCTGCCTGGTTATATCCTCCTATTACATTATTTTTTGTTAGTTTTCTAGGATTAATTCAGTGCACTAGGAAAGGATAATATCCATCACCTCCCCACGAAAACACAGTTTTCAAATATCATCTGAATGATTTAGTGCCACTCAACCCATCAACTTTGTCTTAGCAATTAAAAAGAAAACCAAGAGAATTAATTAATAAAATGAGAGGAAAAAAAGAAGCCATCTTAAATAACCATCACCAGGGCTCACTATAAGCCACAGCAGCCTTTTCATCAGTGGACTTTATCTCAGATCCAAACTGCAATCATATTCTTCAGAGAAAATAGAGCTGTTAAATTGTAACCCAAAATCTCCTAATGGCATTCACAAAAAATGAGGGTTGGTTTCCTTAACCTTTCCATCATCCTTTTACAAGGTTTTCAGGAGTGCATCTCTGGGAAGGCTGCTTTCCAAAGCCACTCTACAAGTTATTACATCTCAGACATGTCAGTGCACGACTACACCCACATCTAACACCACCACTTCAGCTGACATCTCAGCATGGGCACCAGCCCAAGCCCCCAGAGCCTGACACATCACAAACCAGGGTTCACCTGTGCCAGCTGCCTGCAGCAGGGGTGGGGTTGTGCACCCATGGTTGCTCCCACTTGAGCATCCCTAGGGGGGCACCCATGGGTGCACTGCTGGCCCCTCCATGCACACAGAAATCAGTCACAATTTTGGCCTGACATGCAGATAGGTCTTTATGATTCCCGAGCTCTGTAACAGATAAATATACCTTATAAATGATTATCTAACTGCCTTTTTTTTTTTTTTTTTCTTTTTTTAATGGAGCTGGGCAATTATTTTTAAACCCTGCTATGAGGAATAATAGCTGACTTCACAGGGCTGGCTGTGAACAGCCCATAATGCTTGGGGAAAGTCCAGGCTGAAACGCTCTGTAGTTTAATGACATGTTACATAGGGAGAAAAAAAAGTATTTGGAAGGAAATACTATTAAAAAAGGCAAGAAATATAACGCTGCACTGTAAAATGCTTGTAACAGGGGAAAAATCTGACTATACAATTTTCAAAAGATTTCAGAGCTTCTCTGCCTGGTCTGTGATGAGTAAACGAAAGAAAAATGTCCTGGTTCTGGAAAGTACTGAAGATGACCTTACAGGACCTTTTTTGTTCTGGGAGACAAACTAAGGAAGGTAAAACAGGTGCTATTGTTAAGAAAGGGACATTCAGCCCGAGGATGATTATGATTCTTCAAGCTGTAGAAATGCAGTCAGAAAAATCTGCAGCAGCTTTAACTTCTATTAATAGTACAGAAGCATGTTCTGGCATTAAAATAATGAGGAATGCTAATTCCAGATCCCTTTTGATCCCATATCTCTCCCTTTTTTTTTTTTTAATGACATATCTATTCTTTTTATTTTAATGCTTCTGATTATTCTGCAGATAATTATTCATAAATAGTTTCCAGTAAAACCTGTTTAATAACCCGTTTTCACTTAGCATCCCCGAGCAACACAAAATTTCTAATTACTTCTAATTACTTACATCAACGGTCACCTCTCAAAGATGACAAAGACCTCCCAGAAACAATCCCATTACAAACGTGCTCTTTGGATTCCTGGGTTCGTAAGTCACAGCCTGCCTATTCTATACATAGAGTTTCTACAGAGCCCATTTGGTGGCTATAAGCCATATAATGCTGGCATTTCCAAAGCAGTCTGATTAGACACCCATTTCCTGACTATCCTTAAAGGACAATTTTGCAGCTGGGAAATTCAATTTCTTTAAAAATCCTAGCTGTGCAGTTGTTACTTTTTTAGAAGCACATAATAGATATTTTGCCTCCAGCAAAAAGGTCACATAAATAGATACTGCAGCACTAAGAGCTCTTTCAAACAATTAAAAAAGTCTTGATCAGCAATTCATATATCAAGAGACCCATGAAACAACACAGTGCTGTGATGTATATCCAGTAGCTCCTGTAAAACATGAGCTTGAGACACCCGCTGTAGCCAGCACCCTATAAATGGATAGAAAAGAGAAGCCTCAGCCACAGAAAGCTCTCAGCCCACGTTAGGAAAGATGTAACAGATATCATTTTAATCTTGTAAGTCCTTCTGAGCTGCCTTACGGCCTGTCTGTACAGCATTTTGGAATACTGGTCCATGTGTGGAATACTTAGGCGCTGCCAAAAAAATTGAGAAGTTTAAAAATAAACAATTCTATTTTTTTCTTAAATAAATACATATCAAACGAGGAAGAGGTAGCAGAAAGGAAAATGCACCAGTAAAGCTGGTTTTGTTTGGTTGGAGAGGGAGTCTCAACGATTTGGCTATTAGCTACCAGCTAGGTGTGATTTAATTAAATACACATTAATTGTTAATGGGAATTCCTTTCCATTGTTGCCTTTTCAAAGAGGTAAATGGAAGATGACAGCCAAACACCTGCCAGCCAACACAAGGAGGGAGCCACCACTCGCTAGTGTGGCTGTTCCCTTCTCATCTCTGCATTATCAAAGCAGCAAGCAAAGCACAGGCTGGTGCACAGCTCCCCTCCTCAGGCAGTTATCAGTGTCAATCTTTATCTGTCTGACTGTGACCACAAATAATGAATGCTAATGGAAGAGCATGTGTTCCTGTGTCAAGTATAGCATGTCTCATTTTGCAACTCAGGCCAGGAGTAAGTATTGATACAACACGCCTGTGTAAACATCGGCTCACAGCAGACAGGTAAATAATGACCACAAATTCCTTTACTTCGAGGAGTTCACAACACGAAGTTGTGACCTCACAACACAAAGTTGAGACCAGAGAGACAAAAACTTTGAAAAAGCAGCATGAAGAGAAGAAAGAGATTGCCAAAGGAGTGCCAGGGTGAGAGAAAACATTGCTGCCCAGATGCAGGCAACAAAGAAAGTCAAGGGCAAATACAAAGAACAGGCTACACTGATTGTCTCTATTCACCCACCAAGTATGCACCACCATCCCTTGGGGAGAAGGCATGGATGGGCAACTACACGTTCGCTAAAACCACTCAGAGAATAGCCTGCTGTGGTGAAGATATATGAAGCTCTGGATGCGTCTTCTAATACCTTCTTCCCTAGAGAGCTGAAAGATGCTTTCTGTTTGACTCAGCAAAGGTCTGCTTATTTCCACGTGAAAATAAGGTCTGTTCCTATCCATATGGGGAAGAAAGAGACTGACTGCACTAGTTTCCCAGGCATCTCAGCTTTACTGGAAGAGGCTGTGGGAGGGGATCCAGCAAGACATTTATTAAGAGGGAATTTCAAAAGCTTAATGTGGAATAAAAACCACTGACATCGGGAATACTCAACAGATTGCCAGTACCTACCAGCCAAAGTCCCAGTCTTTACCCTGGCTCAGCAGCATAAGAGCTGCCAGAGACCAAAGCTGTGCTCAGCAAGGACCAGTCCTAAACCCATCCCAGCAGCCTCTCACAAAAAGCAACCCAGCACACTGACTCAGTAAAACATACACCACACTTGTACCCTGAAGCACAATCGGATACCCACTTTTCAAGTCCATCTGATAGTCGGAGCAAGGACTCTGCTGTTGAGAGACACACCACACTGTATCTCTGAGCACCAGGCTGGCACCATGCAGGGGTTTACTGAGCATACAGTCAGTCTCTCTGGGCGTATTTCAAATGACAAGCTATGTGCAGTGTAAGACTGAAACCTCTAAATGAAGATTAGTCATTGCAATTCTTTGTTAGCAGGCTCTGGAAGTAAAACTATGTTTCCAGTTTAGTGAAGCAAATGCATATTGCTTTTAACTTACCCTCTGAAGTGCTGTCACCTGTCAAAATGTCTTCACTAAGTCATGATAGCACACATCAGGAGCACTGAAGATGCAGACATACTGCCTCATGGCAAAGGGTTGACATTTCTTGGTGAGGACACACAGCCCTCTGCTACTACAATAGCAACATCCCGCCAGAAAAATCACAACAGCATCCCTTTGAGGAATAAAATCCTGGACAATAAAGCATGTCCTCAGAGGTACACTGAAGTCTGGATAAAGGCATAAAGATCACATCAAATCACCCAGCTGAACCACACAATCCAGAGAGAAAGGAAGAAGAAAAGGGGCAAAGTAGGGAAGAAAAAGTTAAAACCCACCACCCTATAGCTGTGCCACACACACAGCAAGCACCGGGGGGATCTACTCCCTTTATTGGCTTGTTTGCAGCCTTACAGCCAAAGCACACCAAGCCATCGGCCTTCTACTGATCACCTTAATCTGCCACACAGCCCCTCGATATTCAGCTGCATAGAAAAGCAATTAAGAGTCAAGCCTGAGCACTCTGTGATATTGAACGAATACTGGAAAATAGCATAAATAGTTTTTTTATTCAGTACCACCAGGCTAAACTTGGCTGCTAGCTTGCAAGTCATTTTTAACTAGGTAATTGAGTCTGTTGAAGCAGATGCTACCTTCTAAGAAGCTATTTGACTGTCTGCTGGCTAGAGAAGCCAAAATTCAACATGTGACCCACTAACTCCTCTTTCCTTTAGCCCTGCTCTCACAGCTCAGGTGACAACAGGAAAAATACCTGCCTTTATAATGCTATGTAGATTCATGCATGACTAGTAATAAACTAGGCACACCACAACTCCCATAGATGTTATCAAAGCTAGTTTTAAACCAGCTCTGAAACTGATGGTAACAACTTAACACAAGCTAATCACCAAAGTTTTTAACCAGCTTCTTGTGTGGGTTTTACAGCTGCAGTGAACTCATTGTCAAAATATCTCTATTAAGGCTCATGAATGAGGCAATCACTGAAGCACAGGCACACCCCTTGGTTACACCAAAGTAACAGATCAGGTGCTGGGCTCCACTATTCACCTCCACAGACAACTAATGAAGTATCTCAATCCATCACAATTCATTAGCAGCCCAGGACAGTGACAGCTCTATTATTTTTACCAAACCTGGCAGGGACAGTGTGTCTTTGTTCCAGTTTTTGATGCGTCTACATTTTTGCTCCCCTTTCCGTACATCAGTCATTCCTACAGGACAGGTTTCAATCCAGCCAGGATGGCATGGGGAACCAGTGTGCCTTTGAGTTCAGGCACACAGAACAGCTTGGATATTTTGCCACTGAAATAAAAGTACTATACTTTATAAATTGATTCTTTTTGTGTAGGGTTGAAGTATCAGCCCTCAAGAAGGGCTTGTGTACCTACAGCTGTGACCACGGATTTTTACTGTATGAGCCAGTCCAAAAGAAGACACTACCTTCCATGTAAAATCTGTCTTTCTGAAATAATATTCACTTGAACACTGTTAACTGCCAACACAGGGTGCTCAGAAAGCCTTTCAAGGGCAAATTCTCATTTTCATTATCACCTGCACTACTATTAATTCCATTGATTTCTGGCTCTACTATATCACTGCCTAAAGTACTATTTTGGGAGGCAGCATTTTTGTGACTAACAGCATTCAAGCTGTTTTATAGGTATACTAGCAGAATAGAGTGCTATTCAGTGCAAACAAAGACATCAGATTTAGTTCAGATGCTGATATTTGAGATACGTAGCACCATTCCCAGGGGCATTAGAAAAAATACTCAGAAAAATAACATGAAAAATGGATCCTCTTTTTCCTTCCTCTTCTGGTTTCCAATCCACTACAAAGTTGTGATGTGTTAGAAAGCACCTGTGGAAACAGGGTAGCCAGGTGACTTGTCCTCTGCCTGCCAAAGAAATAAGGGTTTGAATAGCATGAAGAGCTTACTGAACTACACGGAGCTTTTGAATTAAAAGGAAATAAATACTAATTTGGTGCTTTTAGCAATAGGACATGTTCTTCTGCTGCTGTTTTGTGTTCTTCACATGCAGGACACTACTAAATCAATCCATACCCATACACACAAGGACCAGTTGATTTGCACATACTGCCTCCCCTCTGGCTTTGAAAACATGCAGACACCTTTTTTCTTACCATCCTTACCACACATGGAGAGCATTTCAGTAACCTTTTGCAGCTGAGCTTAGAAGAGCTAGAACCTGAAAACCAAGATAAATTTCTTTGAGCATTACCACAAACTACAGATATTGTTAGTGGTTCTTTCTCGTGTTGCCATAGAATACATATTAATAGCATTATACAGATTCTTTAAATTATTTCAGTAAGCAGCAGGTTGTTACAAAGGGTATCAATGAGCTGGTGGCAGGTACACAGCAGAAAGCAAGACAGCATTCCATAGCTGTGGTGCATTGATGTGGACTTACAGGAACATCCTGATCAGCCTTGAGGCTTAGAGATTGTCTCCCCCTGTGCAACTGCTGGCAAGTTCTCCTTCCACATTAGCATATCAAAGCATATACCAACAACAAAATTAACAAAACATGAAGAATGAAGGAGACACACTGAAACTGAATTGGGAAACCAGAAAATAAGCACATCTGCCATAATTTCCACACGTGTGTACTTTCAGCTGAATATAAGCAGCCCTGCAGAAGGCAAAATTGTTCTGGGCTGATTTGGGCCTGATTATGCCTTATAGAGATTTTGTTATTTGACATGAGATGAAGTGAGTCTGTAAATGAATATCCACACACAGAACACTTACTGCTGTTGCAGTTCTTAAAGACTGTATCTTCCACTTGTATCCTGTACAGGTACTGCTCATACCACTAGCATACTTCTAGGTGCATAACTAGGCACAGGGCAGTGCTGGGTTAGCCTGCTGCTTCCCTCAAAAGGCAGCTTGTGAATCTGGGCTGCGAATGGTTTAAATACATTAACCAATTTAATTCTGTAAATGAGTATAATATATTGGCTAACTAATAAGCTAATTGCTATTTACTGTGTGTTTATCCTAATAGTGATGGGTATCAAAATTCTAAGAATGTCAACATGATGCTTATACAGCTCTTTCAGATTTTGTGTATCTTGACTTACTGAACCTCACTGCTTTCCTTCCATCTAAGCCTGAGCTTATGTGATAAATGCTATATCTCTGCTACATCAAAGTAAGAATTAGTGCTCTATTAGAGAACCCTCCATTGTGTTAGCATCTGTCTAACCCTATAGGCAAATAAATAATCTGCTAATAAGGCATCTTCAAGTTCAAAATAGAATTGTACTCAATACATTTGTTTTCTCGCTATTTAACCGAAGTGAAAACCCTGAAAGGTGTATTCACCCCATACAAAGGTTTATGAAAGGATTAAAAAAAGTAAAATCTGCTGTATCAAAATAATTATATAAAACATTAGTCTCAGAAGAAAAGGCTTGGATCACAAAACCCATTCAGCTTTCAGATGTAATCTTTTTAATATGAGGTTAGATTAAAAAACATGAAGTGAAAGGGGTTAAGTATAAATTCATATAGATGCTCAAAGTATTTACAGTGTGCATTAAATAAATCATTTCATGTGAAAGGACAGTTATTGTTACTGGAAAGGTTTCCTAATTCACTTTCAGATAAAAATAAAGAGGGCTGCATCTAGAAGCTTTGTACACTTTTTCCCTTCTGACAGCTTTCAAGTGGCAGCATATTATTTGGTCGGTGCTACATACAAAGTGTCTTAATTAAAGGTTGTCTAAAAATACAGAACATTTTCACAACCACATCTGCCATTAACTCTTCTGACATCATGGTGGCATTAAGTACCAGAAAATTCTCCTCATATTAAATAGCGTTTCTCTCCCTGTGCTCTGCCTCACAGCAATCCTAACAAATTTGAGCAGCATGTCTCAATCGGTACGCACCATCGCTAGGGAGGTCGCACAGCCTGTTCTCTGGCACAGTGAAATGGCTTCTCTCCCATCAGATCCAGGCTCCACTCCTAGCAGAGAGACAGCAACCCTGTGCTGTACCTGATACTGGGACACCAAGGCTGCCTGACAGCTTTGGACTGTGTCCTTACAAGGGGCAGGATGTCACCGCAACATCCTGGCCACTGCTCCCCATCTGACTGCAGCAGGATCCTGAACCCACCTCGGTCTGGCCAGGGTTTCACCACTAGTTTATACACTGACCACAGCACCACATGGTGACCCAAAACTGCTCCCTGCCAGCCCTGCCACCAACCTGTCCCCAGCCACATATGAAGGGAAGAGCTGCAGCTGCATCCCAACCCAGCTGGCTTGGAGGATGGGAGGCATTGCAAGACAACTCCACCTTGTCCTCAGGATAAAACTGATGTCAAAGAGACCAAAGCAGAGGAAATCCAGGAATTATGATACATGATACATGATACAGCTACCTATTTATCCCAAGGAGAGTTAATGAGAAATGAAATCACCGAAGTTACACCATAAGAGAAAAATAAAACCACTTTGGGGTTTTTTCTGCAAAGGAATCATTCCACAGGCAGACATTTGGAAATCTGGTTTTCTTCAGTTATGTCTTGTGTGTGCGTGGCAAAGGGCTGGATTCTCTGGTGTCTAATAATGCAACTGAGCTAATTCTGCAGTATTTTCCCTAAAGGGAACACTGATTTCTTTTCCCTCTGCTGGACTGCCTCTTCTTATGAAATTTGGAGGACTGCAATATCCTTCAGTCCTTCATCTAACAGTCAAATTTGATTCAAATCAGGCTTTCTCCACCAAGTCATATCACAGAGGAGAAGCACTGGCACTGACCCGCAGAGTGGGAGTGTATACTTAATTTCCTTGAGAAGTCTGGCTAAAATAGGGCTAGTTCAACTCATTTAACATCAGGTACAGACAGAATACATACTGCCTCTGGAATTCCTCTCTCATTCCGGCTACTCAGTCAAGCACTGTGCCTTGATACATATAAGCCATATTTTTGCAATTATCTGCAGTAAATACAGTTCATGGTTTAAGGAAAGGACCAACTCCCCAGTGAAATTAGGGAGTAGTTTTCTTCCAAGAGTCATTCCTGTCCCCACATGCAATGTTGAACAAAGTGAACTGGAGATTTTGTTAAACGCAGAAGACATTTTACTTCCTCCAGACAAAGCTTTGCTTGGTGCCAAGGGACAGGGACTTCTTAGACTAGAACTGTGCTGCTCTCTAGCAAATGCTACACCCCTAAGACACACCCACTAGAGCAGAGATTAATTTATTAAACATCATGCAGGCAGTTTGTCGTTATTTAGGTCTTTCTGTTGTGGCTTTTTTTCCCCTCAAAACCTAGAATGCTTAAGTCACTTATATTGATTTTTCCAAAGGTTAAAATACCTCTAGCGAATGTGCCCTAATGGAGCATTCGCACTCAAAGAACAAGCTGTGTGACTCACCAGCTGTTAAGCAACCTTTAATGCACATGATTCTGAGAACTGCAAAGAATATAGCACTACAAAGTACCCTAGGCTCCCTAGGAAGATCCTGATAATAAAAACTACATTCTCACATTATTCCACTAGACAGGTACGTTGATTGGTGGGATATCTGGTGTCTCTGGGGAAAAGGTGTTCCCACATAAGTGGAAAATCAAACTAGAAGATTCCTTTATCATGCTTAAGGGGTTTCAAGGTAATTTATTCTAGTGTGAAAACTCACTGGAAAACTATTGTAAAGCTTACTTATGTTACTGACCTTCAGAGGCAGAACTTATCTGTTCTCTGTGTTTGTACAGCACCTAACACAAGAATGCCCCAGCCCCAATTAGCATATTTCAAGTATTTACACTAAAACTGACCTTCCGTGCCCTTATCATGCATTTTCTTCACCATTTCCTCTTGAGAGGCAGCGCTCTAATAGAGAAACAGAAATCAGCTTTAATTTTTACTGACAATAATTCAGCGCTTCAAGAATTTGGACAATTCTGTAAAGCTCAGCTGGCACAGAATTAACAATCTCTTTGTGAAATTACAACAGAGAAGGTGAAATTCATATGAAGGACACGTAAAAAGAACGATGGTGTGATTCGATATTACATGTTTAAAGACAGTCATGGCAGAGGGAGAATTTTGACTAGAAAGGAAGAGGAGACTGGGATCGAAGCCAAAAAGTGGGAGAGTGCTCATGCCAGAGTTTCAGCTTGATGTGCCTGTATTGCAACTGCTTCATGTGGATGCTTTAGGTAAAAAGTGCCCCAATAAATAGGTTTAACCCGCCTGTTCAGAAACAGACACTTGGTGAAGCAAGTTTCACTTATGTCCTTTACCCCTTCAAAAAGACTATTATTCTTCTGATTTCAATGGGGCTGACACTGTGCACCTTGTCTTTTACAAGACGGGCAGAACAATGTAAGCAGAAGTATGCTATATCTGCGTTATTTTAAAAATCAAAGAAGGAAGGGAGAAATGCCTATACCTTCACATCTCCTTCATCTGTTAATGTTTTTCATCTGTTTTAGATTAAGACAAATGTCTGAAATACAATGGCATTATGTTTGAACTCCATTCAGTTCAATATAAGTAGATTTTAAACAGGAAACGGATGGTCCTTTTGAATGTGAAACTCTGTATTAGAACCAAATGTAGCTCTTTAATCTCATTTGGTACATATACTGGAGTCATTATTACTTTATGAAACCTTTTTAAAGATTTATATATTCCATTGACTTGGACTTACATGGCAACTGCATTTTCTTTTAGGTTTAAAATTAAAACAGAAAAAAAATATTCAGCATTCTCAGAACTGTTTTATTTCTTTCTTGGCACAGAAAGCTGTTAAATGAAGTAATTTTCTCCATTGTGCAGCAAAGCTACAGCTACTTGTATGTCAGTCAAAATATACTTTACCCAGAAAACTCATAGCTGCTTTGTTACTGTAAAACTGAGGTTAGCTTCATTGTTCCAGTCACTCAGTCATTAGATATAACTTCTGAAAGGGAAAAATAAAGTGCATACTATTGCTGTTAGCTAGATTGTCTTACTCATGCTGAAAGTCTGACAATTGCAGTGGCATTGAGCGTGGGGCAATGTAGCTGTCACAGCCCAAACAGAAGGTCCAAATCCAGCCAGCTAGGGGTGAGTATTTCATCATACTTGAGAGAGGAAAAACTATGCAAGAATTGTAACACATTCATGCCAGAAGTAGGTATTTGTAGAGGCTACGAATTATTACATGAGAAGCAGCAGGAATAAAGGCATTATCTATCTGACTGCTCAGAACCATCTCCTGACTTTCTAAGAAAATCATAATGTCATAAATAAGCTAAATAAATATTCTCAGATGTATAAAGCAAATCAAATAATACATCATAATAAAATCCAATGAAGAGAGAAAGCTCGCAGGCATATTTGTTGAATGTTTATTTCTGTTTCAGTTATGTGATGGTCTACGTTACTATTACTGGAGACTGCAGAGACCTCGACCAAGATTGTATCACCGTCATGCTGGGTAACTTGTAAACAAAGAGAAGCCCTACTCCAAAGGATGGGCGACAGAAAGCACAACCATTGGACAAAGCAGAAGCACTGCTCCCTCTGTTTGACTAGAAATGGAGACATGGAGGCGTTAAGTGACCTGCATAAAATTACAGATGATGGTTGTAGCAGATCTGGGACCTGAAAACAGATCTGCCATAGTCCAGCTAAGTGCATAATCCAGAAACCACACTTTAACTGGCTTTTCACTTTTTTTCTCATGTGATTATGTGCAGCTTAAATTGTGCCATGGCCAAGTGGATTCCCTGGTCAATCAGCTTTTCTGAGAAGAACAGAAAGAAATGGCGAAAGCTGAACCATATGGAGAGTCCCTCCTCCAATAACCAGGTTGGCTTTGAAGAAGGCATAACAGGCTCAGGCTCTTTCCCGGCACCATCCACAGTTAATTGAGGGATTCTGAGGGAAAGTTGGTGTCTAGAGAGCCAGTGTGGGCAGCAAGATCAGAAAATTCCCAACGGGAAAATTCAAGCAAGAAGGTTTGCACAGGCGCCAGTGCTGATCCACTCCAACAGGAGGAGGGATGCGCGTCTTCCAGAGAGGGAAGGAAAAGTCACATTTCTCACAAAGAAACCAAAACCACAGCTGAATGGGTTCTGATCTCTTGGGCAGCTTCCTTTCACTTTAAATAGGGCAGATGATAATGAAGTTTAAACATCTGTTTAAAAGCTCGTCTGTAGATTAATAACCAAGCCTAAATTGTGCTTACAGAATTCATTTTCATCCAGTACAGCTGAAAACTTCACTGATGTCAAGTAGACTCCCAGAAATGGGCAGAATAGCTCCACTGGAGCAAGGTACTACTCAGCAGATGGGTGGAAGGAGCTTTCATTTATACAGCTCAGTTATTGCCATCAACAATCACTATATTCTGGGAGAAAAAGACTATTTGGATGCCAATACCACCCTCTAATATAAAAACATATGGCTGAGACCTGCTCTACCAATTCTTTGCCCTGCATTTTTTTCTTGTGACATGAAGAAGACGAATGCAAGAGAAAACAGCCACCAGAAGTCATCCCCGACTAGCAAAGAAAAAAGACTAAGACACCTCCAAGCAGCTGCTTTCTTTGCCACGATTGCCCCATTTCCCTCTATAGATTTGAGCAAGAGCAGCCATGCGACAAACAGACACCTGGGCAATCCTTCCCAGGAGGAACCCTAAGGAGAAATTTCTCTTGCAGTCACTGCTTCTCTTTTTTTTTTGGGGGGGGGAAATAAAAACCCAAACCTTGTGTTAAATATTTTTTAACAAAACCACATATGCAACAGTTTGAGCAAAGCTGCAGCAACAGAAGATCAGGGAGGCACCTGCCCAGTTATTCCTGTCAGTAATGAAGCATGAACAATGTGGGAAGCACCTTAGGAGTAATTCTAGAGCAGCAGCTTTCCCCATGGACTTTACCAGTCCGTCATGCAGCAGTAGGTGATTGCAGTGGCTCACGCTCCCCTTCACATCCCAACTAACACAGCAGTAAAGGGAGAAACCACAGGGAAAAATGGCATCAGGGCCATGCTTGGAGGGGGTAAACTCCTGCACCAATATTTCTAGCTTCTCTATTTGTTCTAGTCACCTTTTATGCAGAAAGGCGACCTACCTCTCCTGATACAAATATTTAAGTTGGGGAGAACCAATGAAAACTAATGCTCTATTTTTTTTAGCAGCAATGTTTCCTTACAGATACAAAACCATGTATTACTCTTTTCTGATGTCCAAATTTACGTGGACGCATTTCTTAAAGGGAATTAGCCTCTCTACCCCTTTGCTACTTCACAACTGAACCCACATCAAGACAGTCCCTGATAAAACAACCACTTGTCTATCATTACTTTTAATGACTTTCCATTTTTGAGAGAATGAAGAATGACGCAATGGGCTCAGTGTTTCTGTGGGGGATGTCCATTCCCTCAGCTCTGGGCACCTCAGCTGAGGCACAGTTCAGAGGATCAGAAACTGGAACCCAGGCACCCTGAAGTGCCAGGGAAGAGGACAAGTGTCATCTCACAGTCATGACAAGGAAAAGTCCTTTCCTTCCCTCCCTGTGGGTGTCCAGAAGAGGGTGTCCAGAACAAAAGTTTTGTTCACATCCAGCCAAAGAAATACTGGGCTCAAGGGGAGCTCCCTTACACTACCAAGTTACTATAGTGCCAACAACACTCCTGTTCAGCTATTCTAGCTGCAGACACAGCAGACCTATGCAAAATGTATAGTCCCCAGTACAGTTGTTCAGGCAGAAAATGTTCACCTGTTCTCATATATCTTTCAGCAACCCATTTAGTTAAAGAGTGAAATTATATCACAGTAAGTTAAACTGATAGCATGAGAAACACATCATTAATCTGTTCTTTTTCCACAGCTTCTGCTAGTCAGAACTGGAAAAACAGCCTGCGTTAAGGTAAAAACTAAATGATGGCAAGACATGAGCCAATCTGGGACCTGTTTACAACCACTGGTGTAGCTGTACTAGCAGAAAGCATTGCTGGTTGGAAGGGAGAGGGAAAGAAAAGATCAGCTCTAGCACAAGCTACTTTAAAATTATGAGACAGCCTCTAATCAATGCTACACCCTAAAGGTTAGTAAATCCGTAAATTCAAGAGTCCCCCAGCTCTTCCCAGCCAGTGATATTCTGGAGGTATTCTATGACTGTAACACAGGCTGGTAATGACTCTTCTCTAAGTAAACAATAGGAGACTTCCTTAGCCATCCTCACCCACCTTAAGAATGCCTGGTACAGGTGCCAGTCAAAGTGACTGACCAGCTGCACTCAGACAAGTACCCTTCACGGACCAGAACCTGGAAAGGCACCATTCAGGTGAAAGCCAATTACACTAATGAAGTCTAACACTCTGGCCTGATAAGAAGTATGCCAGTCTCTTCCCACCTGGTCCCTCTCCACAGACGTTTGTGTGACCATCTATTTCCATTTGTATTTGATTCATGTGGGGTATTCAGTTGTCTTGTTACCATGTGTACACTGCCAGATTAATTACTAGCAGGGCAAATGCAGCTGAAGCACACAAGGTGAAGACAAGGACAACATGAACGTGTAAGGTGGAGGAAGGAGATGAAGAGAAAGAGAAGCCCTTGCTAGAGCAAGAGGTTCCTGGGAGGAGGCACAGAGGGGAGACAGAGCTGTCTGTAGGAAGCCTTTAATGCCCATGTGGAAATCAGCAGAGATTTTAACAGTTGGCTCCAGGGAGTGCAACCAGCTTTAACACAAACTCAGATATTAACCTACCCTTTCAGGTGAGCTCATTCTCCTCCAACTTGTATTGAAACCTCTGGAGGTACCTTTTCAGAATTATAACTTGCATACAGTTATGTAAAAAACCCCAACAAACCCAAACAAATCACTACCCCACAACTAAGCTGCAAGTGCAATTTGGGACTCTCCACACGCAGCCACAACCAGTCCACACTCCTCAGATGCATGTATGGAATTTGCCAGGCTGCCCCTCGACGTGCTGAGCTCCTGCTCTGCTCATACTGGGGTCACTAGGGGCTTAGGCCTTGGAAAACAGAACCTCAGGGAGCTGTGCTGGCAGCCTGATGGGAAGCTAAATCTGTTTTTATGGTATTACACAATGTTGTGACTGCTGGATAGAAAGAACTGGGCCGATGCAAATTCATTTTGCCTTTGCAAACTTCTTGTAAAATCTTTAATGGGGTAACTCTGCACTGGGAGACTTTACACCAGATCAGCTGCTAACCTTGTCTGGCTCACCGTCAGCCACCCTCCCACAGCAAGCATAAAACTAATCTAAAAACATAAAGCTGCATAAACTTTGCATCATTCATGCTGGCTAATTTGACAGAAGTGTGATGGCACCATGCCTCTTGATTCAGATCAAGTTTATATTACCAGATGATAACCTGCATCACGAACAGCCCCTTATTAATGATCACAGCACCTGTGAAAATGTACCTTTGCCATGACCCAGTGTTGCCTCAGATGCATGCTCTTCAAAGCCTAAGGAATTGCCCGGACTCTAATCAAAATCTATGTTAAAAAAAGGCAAATTACACTTACAGCATGGAAACTGTCTATTTTTGTGCCACCTAAAGCACTAATTGATCTGACAGGGAATTTCCCCTTAATTTCCAATAACCAAGCAGCTTTCAGAGGGCAGTGCTAGCAGCTCTCAGAGCAGTCACTACATTACTGTCTTTCCCAAGAAAGACCATTTCTTTTACCTCTACCCAATATTCCCCCACATCCCCCCTCCATGCTACTTTCTCAGCATACCTTCATTTTTCTCTGTTTTGCTATGTCTGTTACATTTGTGCTTCTAAAGCAAGCCTCCCCCTTTCCCATTTGCATGCAGAAAGGTGTCTCCAGACTGGTTTGTACTGGTAGGTTTTCCCTCACAGTTAAACTATTTGAATTCAGATGGTTTAGCAGCACCTGTCTAGATAGGTACCAGCAGATGATACAGGTGATTGCAAGTGCTCATTTCTGCAAAATGAACCACATCTCACTGTGTGACTGGAATGTCTGGATTCAAAACTTTGATTCCACCTGGTTGCTTTCCCTGTCTTTCACTTTGCATTTTGAAAGGATGTGTAGTGGGCTGCAGCTTAGAACCCACTCTAAGTCTTCTCCATCTTGCTCAGTCAAATTTAGCACCAAAATCTTTCACAAAACACCACAATTTGAAACAAAATTGTCACATCCTTTCACCCCTGGGTATCCCTACTGAGAGGCAGCATTATCCCCAGTATGCAACCCAAGTTTGCTTATTCGCTGTTCCCTAGGTGAGGTCTGCAGTCACACTATCCCCTCCTGGACCAAGGGAAAAAATAAGTCAGGTATATAAATAATATACAGTAACATACAATAATAGAAGCAATAATTGAAAATGGACTTGTTTCTGTAACCATTCACAGCAATGAAAGAAAGGTTAATCAGGTTTGTAAATGGCAAGACCCTGGAGTTCTCAATGTCAGCAGTTTTTTACTCAGAAAAGCAGAAAAAAATAAACCAGAAAATTTATTTGTACAGATAAATGGGTCAGAAACATTGGTTTCCAGGGGTGAATCCTGTACCAACACCAACCATGGTTTTCCATACTGATATAAGGAAATAAAAAAAGCAAGGCAACATGAAATAAACATGACTGATCATTTCCAAGTCCAGGCTTATACCTAAAGATAGTGAAGAGGAAATGAATAAATAACTAAGCTTTTAATAAGTGCATCAGTGCAGGAGAGACCTGACAGGGTCTAATGCAAAGAGGAGCTGCTGTAAGACAGCTTGGCTTCTGCACCAGAACCAAAAAATCCAGTAACACATTGAAATTAACACTTGCATCCACCACCAAGACAAAACCCAGACTCTAACTGCCTGAAAGAAAGGAGTGGGGGGAAAAAGAGATAAAAAAGAATGTAAATAGTGGTGTATCACACTGAAGAGAGACAGAAAAGAAGCTGGAGGAGCTTCTTCAAAGGGCACAAATCCCCTTTCTCTTCTAGCTCATGATATCATACATGGATAACTTGAATAGCCTTCACAACAGGAAAAGCATGTTTCTCAGAGAGACAACATGCATTCCCTGACTTATCAGCCACCCAGAACATACCTGCTCCATAAAGCCTTATGTGTGTGATCACAAAGGCCAAAGAAATGCTGACTTGCTATCCAGGCAGCAAATGTACATGGCAAGAAAATTGTGGATCCACTGAGGTCAAAAAGAAAGCGTGTTGACTCAGGAGGCTGAGGGTTCAACCAGGAGGTCTAAAAGTCAGTGTTGGTAAATATTACTGAAAATAACACTAATAAAGTTACTCAGCTTTGCAATAAGACAGCTTGCAAAATATGGTCATCTTGCACAAACTGTCATGCAGTTTTCCAGCTATATGGAAGAGCATCTCTGGTACAGTGTGGTTGTTGGCATGCCGTATGTGTTGTTGACATCAGGATAGCAATCCTAGAATGATTGGTATGTCTCCTAATACAATGCCATGTAGCTATTCAGTTCCTGGAATTCAGCTTTATGTGATTCATTCACCTCTAAGGAGAAGAAATAGTAATTCATTAAGCAAAGTTCTGAGAGAGCCACAAATCAAAATGCTGCTTTACTGCAGCCACCATCAGCCCCGCTATGGCACATTTCTTCTTGGCCCTGTTTCTCTGTCCTGCTACAGAGAAATTATTGTTGAACACTAGGGATTAACCATGCCTGCTAATGCCACAGCGTCTAACATAACAAGATGCTTCACACTTCTATTATGCTCTCCAATCCAGAATTTTAAGCATGTTTTAATGGAAGTTATCTCCACAGCACCCTAATACAGCAAGCCAAGACTATTATCCTGTTTAATAACTAAATTGAGAGGAGAAATCCAGTGATTCACTCGCATCCAAGGCACAGCTGCAAGACCGATTCTTGACTCCATCTTGTGTACATCCCACCAGGCCACAACAAGTGTTTTTGCTCGGTATGATATTCTCAGAAACGCTTGCAAGTGCCCCAAAGGCTGTTTTTAAGCTCAGTTACCCCATCAGGTCATCAAAATGGTTAGAGCTGCCTGCTGCTCCGAGAACAACTGGCCCATCCATCAGAAGTGGACATAGAATTGACCTTCACCATGCTGAGGAAACACCACACATCTTCGTATTTCTGCTTGCTTTACACTATTGAAATAAAAGACATTTTTGCTGTAGAGACAGCTGTGGCATGCTTCATCAAAAATCCTATTCAAGCCATGGCACTAAGCCGGTCAGATTCAGCTTTCATTTACAGCAGCAGCAGGCTAGGGATAATTCATGTCACTCACGTGAATTTGCTCTGCTTTCGGAGGCTCAGCCTCTGAGGAATCCACCCGAACAGGTCTGATTTTCTCTCAAACACGCTACTTCAGATACATGCAATTACAGTGATGTCACCAGTGTTAACTGCGATTTACACTTGCCTGAGATCAAAATTAGATGCAGTGCACTCACAAAGAGAGGTGTCTGGCAAGACATGGTAAAATACAAAGGGTCAACTCTGCTCTTGCAAATTATGGGTCTCACAAATCTCTATTTATCAGTGAAAAACATAATCACCATTCATTTGCAGGTGTTGAGTAGAGGATTCACCAGTTTTTCCAATTTGCCATTATTTTACTGCTACTACATCAATTATTACCTTAGCCTCAGATGTCAGGCTCATTTCCTAAAAGAGATAATAAATCCTTATTTATTGTTTATGCAATTTTAGCAAATACACCAGCATCCCAATCTATAATGGAACTGCCTTCTAAAACCAACACAGGGTTCTCATGATGACTGGGTTTTGATGTTTACAGAAAATTAGAGCTTAGATAGTAAACTGATATTAGCTACATATTCCTGCCTAGCAATATAGTAATCATCTCTCAAATAATTCCATCTATTTCTGGAGTGCTTAAGAGACTGAATCACACACAGCCATCCAGTTCAGCAAGAAGAGAGGTGATAGGGGAAACAGAGGAAATTATAGAGAGTGTCTTTACTCTGGGTTGACCCCATAACTACAGGAAGCCCAGCAACTGCAAGGAAATAGCAGCAAGACACAGGCTACCTGCAAATCCACCAAAACATGAACCAACACCTCCAATCAGAGCAGAGAGAAAGGGAATGCATTAACTCTTTCACAGGGCTGGGAGATGCCCCTAAATGATTTTACCATGGGTGGGGCAGATACAGCAGCACTACAGCCATGCCCTGCAGGATACTAAGCCCAACTGTGGGATGCTGCTCTGTGGAGCAGTAAGCTCCTTCCTCCAAAGAAGCATTAAAGGCTGCAAGGTGTGCTCAGGGGTAAGCAGAGGTGCAGGGTACAGCTGTGTCCTCTTACAGCAGAGATGGTGACCAACACATATGGTTCTCCTCCAGCCAGGGATGGAGGTGGCTGGTGTGGCCCTGTCCCTAATGCCCAACATACAGCTCACCATGAAGTCCTGCAACAGCTGGGACACATGAGGCTCTGGAGATTCACATGAAAGGGTTTCCATCTTTCTACAAGCTGAGTTTCCTTCCTTCATCCATACTGCTGGATGATTCAAGTTGTAAATGACAAACCCAGAACACTAAGAAGCCACGGTAACACCTGAAGCTTTATGGGCTGACAGGAGTTCCAGGAAACTCAAAAGGAGCAAGCCCTGAAACATGAAACCCTATGTTTGGCTAAGTTTTTTCATGTGGAAAGGGGTTAGATTTTTTTATCTCCTCTACAAATTAAAGGCTACTCACTGATGCTATTGCTGACTTAGGGGGGAAGGATTAAATTGGTGTGGCTTATTCAGTCTAAAGAGACAGTTGTGCTATTACTGTAATTAGCAGCTGCACTGTAGAGGAACTGATAACAGCCAGCCAACATGAACCACTGTCAGCTGAAAACTGGCCTCAGCAATCTGGGGTTTGGAGCTTGAACTTTTTACTTCTGTGAGTGAAAAAGGAACAAAGGGCATTTTGATTGTGTCTTTTGCTCTCTTCACTTGGAAAAGTCATAGCCAGCATTCTAAAACATGAATTTTACTAATGCTTAGACTTTAATATATGCCAGCGTTAGCTGGCACTTTGAAAGGGAAAACTTTTTAAAGGGCAATAATGCATGAAAGGAGATGCATGCAAAGAAATACAATCTTAAACAATACTAAAAATAAATGTAGCTTAAAAAGATCCCTTAAAAACAGCTGTTGACATTAGAGATTCAATTAAAACATAATTAGTTATATCTTCTCCTTTGAAACGAACAAGCATATTACAGCCTTCATCTACAATGAATTGCCTTTTACATTCATACTTTGCTTGTGTCTGTAAAAAAGGCAGGTTTTACAGGGAGTGCTGTAAAGATAGGATAGTTCCACCTAAAATTTTATAGTCAAAGAAAAAGTGATTTTTTCAACCTACTGATATAAAGTGATATTCATTGTATTTGCAATGTTTGTAAGATACATTAAGAACCCAAGTGTTCTTAAATGCACAAAATAGCAGAAAAGGTGGAGGTAAATGGATGATGGATGGTGCCTGCAATAAATTCGGATTCTGAAATAGGTCACTAAAGACTGAATCAATCTGACTCCTTAATTGTGATTTACCTGAAAGAGTAACGCACTGTAAACTGCTCGCCCTGCATGGATTTGTACAGGCAATGTGCAACCAACAGCTTTCCCTGGGGCTAATGCTTTATGGAAGCACCATTGACCTGGTTTTCTAAGGAAACTACACGGATGTTTTCAATTCCAGCATGGAACTGCAGCCTCAGTCATAGCCATCAAACTCTGCATTAGACATTCATGCAGCATTAGGCATCCTATAGCTGCCAAAGGCCACACAATGAGACATTGTCTGACCCAAAAGTCATATAATTAGGCTGATGGGAACACCACCAGCGGATGGTGCACTGAGCATATCCTGATTCTGGATAGGCCATTCTTTGGCAGTCTGACTACCAGTTAGCTGGGAAAGAAGTGAAGCCTGCTATTAGTGACAGACAACTTTGCTGCTAAGCCAGAGTGACGATGAAAGGGACATTTGGCTTGAAAATCACCACTGGGGAAAGGAAGGGCAGCCATGTTGCCAGAGACAAACAGCTGACCCCACCTTTAATTACGTTTTATTTTCACAGAGGGGTGACCTTGCCTTCTGTAAGGCATCTCTTTAGCTAGAGTTCCAGCGGTTTGCTACACCAGCTCGGTAATGGCACAGCATTCAATATAGCATCTAATACCAAAAGGCTTCAGAGGCAGCAGTCAGCAGGATGAACACAGAGCTTGTGTCCAGGAGAAGTGTGAAATTCCTCTCATTAGCAGCGCTGCACGTTTGTGCACAGACTCTCTCCTTGAAAGGCTGACCTCCTGCACAGCCAAGAAAGAGCTTTCCAAGAACCATGTGACTCCAAAGATTGAGGATGTTTTCTGGCAGAGTGGGGTTTTAATTCAAATTACTCACAGAAACTTACGTTTTTGTGGCCTGAAATCATCTTCAACTGTGTCAAACACAAAGCAGTTTCATAATTGCATGTGACTGCCTTTCTTTTTTTTAAGTAAGTGACATAAGGAGAAAGAAATATGAATGTTTATGAAGCTTTAAACCTCCCCCCTGCACTTGCACAACAGTTGCAAATATTTCCAATAAAAATATCTTGTGATTTAGATTTCCACCAACAACAAGTGCATCGAGTCATTCAGGAATGTCATCAGTCTCTATAAAGTGATACAGACAGCAACTACACTCCCCTTACTGTCAACTGTGCGTTCGCCATTACGAAAAAAGAGTTACATTTCCTAGTATTTAATTACAGTGAGGCTCAAATTCCACTGTTTTCAGATACTCCTGCCATTTTAAAACATGTGGCCTAAGACCTGCACAGCTGTACTCATATCATTATGCAAACAGCATCCCAGCCACGAGTAGTAAGAATAGATCTTATTATCCGTATAAATTACAAACAATTTCACAACATCAATTCCCTTCCGATGCTTTGTGACGTATGACATCACCCCTCCCATCTGCCTTCAGCCAGAAAAAGCTCTCTCCAGTAACAGGCAGCAAAATGCACAGGGATTACTCGATCAGTGCTGTATGCTTCTTTATAACAATAACGTTTTAGTGTCCATTAAGAAAGGACAACACATTTTAAGGTGTTAGTAATGTTACACCAGAGGAAGCAGGAAAATTGCTATCCCAAGTTGCCTTTCTACACCCTCAACAAAGGCTAGCAGGGACCTAGGTGTTCAGCCTGGAAAAGAGAAGGCTGCGTGGGGACCTCATAGCAGCCTTCCAGTATCTGAAGGGGGCCTATAGGGATGCTGGGAAGGGACTCTTCATCAGGGACTGTAGTGACAGGACAAGGGGTAACGGGTTAAAACTTAAAGAGAAGTTTAGATTGGATATAAGGAGGAAATTCTTTCCTGTTAGGGTGGTGAGGCACTGGAATCAGTTGCCCAGGGAGGTTGTGAGTGCTCCATCCCTGGCGGTGTTCAAGGCCAGGTTGGATGAAGCCTTGTGTGAGATGGTTTAGTGTGAGGTGTCCCTGCCCATGGCAGGGGGGTTGGAACTGGATGATCTTGAGGTCCTTTCCAACCCTAACTATTCTGTGATTTTATAACACTAGGATCTCATATTTCTCCCACATCAAGGCTACCACACCTGTACGTACAACAGGAGGAAGGGAGATTCTTACACTTACAGTGTAAGATTGTTCAAATAACATGTAAAGCCAGGTATCTGGGAAAAAACGCACACAGATTTCAAACACAATGTAGTTCTGTGTTTGTTTGCTCCAGACCAAAGATTCCCACATGCTGGCTACCGTGAACTGATTAATTACAAAGTATCAGTAATAATATTTGTACTTACATCAGGACTTCAACCTCAGGATTCTTCAATAATGTCAATTAATTAATCTTCACAATACTGCCTGTAAGTAGGTATCATTAGTTCATTCACAGATGGAAATCCTGAAGCATATAAAAGGTAAAATTAATTAGCTGAGATGATACAATGACTCAGTAGCAGAACTGAAGAGCCTGAAAAACACTCCTGTTTTGTTCTAACTCTTAAAGGGAGGTGATTTACTTGCCCTTTGCAGTTAAATCGTGGAAATAATTTCCCAATGTGTATCAGGAACTTTTGTGACTCTATCAAACCCACTGTTTCTAGCTTATGCTCTTGCTGAATTTTCCCTTTCATTAAAATAGCTTCTACTGTTCAGTACACCCATCAAAATATAAAGAACATCAAAAGCAAATAAAACTGTCACTAGATCTATAACAAACTGGAGCATGCTACCATTTTCTCAGGTCTGAATTATGGCTCTTTTGTGGAGGGTAAAAGTGAATAAAACATAAAGACAAAGGACAAAATAGGAGACGACAGACTATTCACCCATTCACAACAGTCATATTTACAAGGCAATTGCCATTCATACTAGTGTAGAGTGGGCACACAATTCTACCAGGTATGAAAGGCAGAAGAGCCCTTACACATGAGAGGAAAAAGCACTTTACTGTATTTCACCTCCATCACAAGTGGAAAACCAGTAACGAGTAACATCAAAAAATCTCTTTTTGTTCTCCATTTGTAACTAACAATAAACTTCTCTTGGTGCAATCTTATCAAAGGCTATAAATTTCTCAAGACAGCTAATCAATCTAAGCTAAAGTAGTGGTAAAGGTGTAAGACACATTTAGTGTGAATATATTAACTGACTGATTTTCTTAACCAATAACCTTCTTATCAGCTATAAGTTGCTATAAAAGCTATGACAAAATATTTCCTACAAAAAAAAAAAAAAAACCAAACAAATAACAAGCCCACATTAAGGAGTTTGCTAAGAAGAAATATTATCTGTGTGCCTTAGGTAAGATTTTATATGCAAACAAACCTTATTTCCCAGAGTTTAATTTATGGGCCAAATTAATTCCTGATCAAGAGGGAATTCTGCTATTGGATTCATGGAGCTCAAACCCCAGAAGAAAACAGCCTAGAATGAATCCAAGTAATTCCTGCAGCCACACCTGATGCTCCTTAAGTAGTAGTAGGAGGATGATATGGGGGTGGGGAGGGTGGTGGCGGCAGCGGCAGTGGCGGTGGCTAGAGCACCTTCCATATGAGGGCAGGCTGAGAAACTGAGAGAATTGGGGCTGGTTAGCCTGGAGAAGGCTGTATGGAGACCTCACAGCAGCCTTCCAGCATCTGAAGGGGCCTACAAGGATGCCGAAGAGGGATACTTCATCAGTGATCGTAGTGACAGGACAAGGGGTAATGGGTTTAAACTAAAACAGGGGAGATTTAAGGAAGAAATTATTTACTGTGAGATTGGTGAGGCACTGGAACAGGCTGCCCAAGGAAACTCTGGATGCACCGTCCTTGGAAGTGTTCAAAGCAAGGCTGGACAGAGCCTTGAGTGACATGGTCTGGTGTGAGGTGTCCATGCCTGTGGCAGGGGGTTGGAACTGGATGATCTTAAAGCCCTTTCCAATCCAAACCATTCTATGATTCTAAAGCAAAAAATTCAACATCACATGATAGAGGCTATTTACCAGGACTGCACAAACCTTATAGATCAGGCTCTATGGTATTCACATTATTGTGCACGTATGCAGATATATATATAGGGCACAATCAGGACTGCACACGCTATAGATGTACAGATAAAATTAAAGAATAATCCATATACCAAATCCTTAAGTGGTTTTGATACAACTTCATCACTATACAAGCACATCATGATAGAACGTAATTCACCAAAACTGAACAGAATGAGCTTTTTACATTTTAATCAAAGTTAGAAATTAGATGAGATGTAATTAATTTACATATCCAACTGTGAAAGCTTCATTAAAATCCTTAATATCAAGTAATAAAACTACAATAAAAGTTTTTCTGGTATTACAGCGTGTTTAATGCACTGAAAAAGGAAAGACTTTATAATCCATGATTTTCTGGACAATTTTAAGCAGTCACCTGTGTACACAAGTATATATTAAATATATGGTTGCCTATATATATCTATATATACTTTTTCTGAGAAAAAAGCAAGAGAACACAGCAGTTATGAGGGTCTTCCCACATCGCCCACCATCAGATAAAGCACTTCTTCACCTGCAGACCCAGGCCCCTTGGCATTTGCCAGGTTGATTGGTGTAAAAAGGTAAATCAGGAATTCAAATGATCATACAGACTGAGGCATCCCTTTACTGCCCTAGCTTTAAAATGGTCTTTGTTCTCTAATTAAAACATCCCTACTAGAGAGGCAACAGGTACAGGAAACACAAATAAGCAGAGGCAGGGTGAATAATTACTTTTTGCTATTTCTAGATCAATTAAACGCAGCACTCAGCAGTGTGCTTTTCCAGCAGCAGAATTCCCATTTACTTCAGGGACAGTTCAATTTCCAAAATGGCAAGACAAGGAGAATGGGGAAAAAAAAAAGAAGGGTGAGGGGTAGAGAGGAGTGAGAAACATCAAACAAAAACCAATTTAATTTAAATACCTTACTGTACTAGATTCTTACTACTAAATTTAAAGTTTGCTTTTAAGTCTCATTTCAATCAATTTGCAGAAAAAATATCTAAAGAGTAAATTTAGATTAAATTGATCGTTATAATTTATTTTATTAAAATAATATAGTGGAAAGGCCTTTCTTCCACTGAAGGGCTCTGGCTTTGATGTCTGATTGTTATGCAAATTCTGTGGAGTACAAGATATGGACAGAGGAATAATTAAGCTCAGGACTTGGTATGTAATAATTCTTACAAATGTAAATGTACCCTTGTTGGAGATAATGATGCGTATATGCACTGGGAACCACACACGTGCATTAGCAAAGGCAGGAAAACGCCCGGAAGGTGCAGGTCCTCGCAGATCCCTCCAAGCAGCGGGTTGGCCAGCAGGGCCAAGCTGGGCACATGTGACAGGGGCATCTGCACCCCTGAGCACTGCCTAGGAGCCTCTCATGGAACAGTTTTCAGCACCAACACACAAACATTTGGCAAAACAGAGAGATCTTTGTTCTGGAAGATAAACATTGACCATATACATCTATATGTTTCAAAGCACTCAATTAGAAACTGAACTTTGCCCCTTTCTCAGGCTTTGAAATATTCCTGCACCAAACATAGGCCTTTATTCTCCTTCCGCATGGGCATCCCTCTCCTGCTCCCGTACACCATATGGCCCCAGACCCTGGGACAAATTCTGCGCTGATTTATGGCCTCTGCGGTCTGAGGAACTGACCTGCAGCATAAATCTGGGGCGCAGCACAAATGTGTAGCCTGCACATTCCTACACACACTCATCTCTACCAGCCAAAGACAAGGGATTTAACACCACACCCACCGGGAACAGATTTGGGTCCGGGGCACATCATTGTAACCCAGGATAAGACGTAGTACAATGCACCCTGCATGTGCCAACGCACCTCTGAAAACCTGCCAACAGAGGGGAACAGACCAGCCCTACACCAGAACTGCTGCGGGTGAATGCTGCTGACCTCACCAGCGTGCTGGGTGGCAAAGGGCTGGCTCTGCTGCTGCCACCAGGCAAAAGCATCATTGGACACCAAAGCAAGAGTAATCCAGACCGATCCCTCTGCAGGCGAAATAATTCCCAAAGAGAAATGAATGCAATCAGTTTTTAAGGCACTGCAGCCCATCTTCCCATCTCTAAAATGACTTGCACGTGGAGCATTGGAGGATGCAAAGGGGGTGAAACAGCATATAGAGGCTAAAAAGGCCGCCAGAGCAAAGATGAAGAGAGGATTGTCTTTGTTCCAGCCACAGCTTGGCAAAGAAAATAGCAAGTGACGTCCTGCAAGATCAACACAGACGATGAAGTGGTCACATTAATGAGGGGCTTATCACTGAGCAGGGCGATGCCCTGTCACACTGCCCTGTCCATGGTGTTTGTCAAGCTGCTGCACAAGTGCAGCTCTCCAGAGGAACACCGGCAGCTCACAGCCCTCTGTACCACTGCTGTCAACATCATGGAGACACAAAGCATTGGACATTAAGGGAAAAAAAAAAAAGGGAGGAGAATTTAGTTTTCACTTTTTGTTCATCCTATTGACCTTTTGGTTTCACTAAGCTGGGGAAATACAAAGTGATCAAACTCACTTTTTTATTCATACCCATTTTCACAACTTATCCCAGACAAGAGCACAGGATGTTTACACTGAAACAAGAAACTGATTGACGCATTTTGAGTACATTTCCTAAACACCCGTCATTAAGAAAATATACATGCGGACTTAAACTTCCTGATCCTTTTGAAGTAACCAGTTTTTTGGTCAGTATCTGTACCACTACTGTATTCAGCACACCTTCTCTGCCACTCTCTGGATTCTCTTCCACAGCACTGGGTGGGGTTTTTTTACCCATCATTCAAAATGACAAGTTTCCTGACACAAATGCAACACTCAAGTGAGAGATTTTAACTCTATAAATCAGATGATACCACAATCACAGTTCAATGAAAGAAGCAAAAATCAGATCAAATCAAACAAAGAGATCCCATCATCCCCTGCCGCATCCTCCCTCCTCCCCCTTCCCACCCAACCAGCAGCTCTGGAGTCCATAAAGGAGATCGGAGCAGAGCAGCTCTGGCACACACTGCTAAGCGCAAAGTAGGACATATGAAATACGCTACAGTTTAGGGCTTGTTTTGTTGTTTGCACTCTCCTGCTGAGAAGTGCACCAGCACTCTCACAAAACCAACATTTAAAGTGATCTGCAGCTACCTCCTGAAATATGCTCTGACACGCTCTACCCAGCAAATTCAGTCAAACATGTTGACTACAATCAGCAACAAAAATATTGCGGGGTTTGCCTGGTGGGTTCGTAGGCTCGTTAGTCAGAAAGCTAACAAGCTCTCTGTACTTCCTTCGCCCCAACACCACTGCAGGCACCATCAAAAGCAAACAAACTTTATACGGCAATAAATTTTGTATTCAAATAAGCTTGTCAACACCAATTACCTGAACCACAACCATCAAACACCAAGCAGCACTTCCAAGTACTCAGGAAGGCAGCTGAAGCCCTGGCTCCACTGTAGAACTAAACACCAGGTCTGGGCAGCGCTGGGAGGTCCCCAGGCATGAGTTTTACAGAACACAGCCAACAGGAGAGCCACCCCTGCTACAGCAGTTTGTACACCCCAAAGCTGCCAGTTCTGCTTCTTACATAGGCTTTACTTAAAGGTAACAATTCACACACCACCAAGTATTTTTCATGACTAAAAATTCTGAGAAAAAAATCATGTTTTCAGATGCGGAATAAGCTCAGCAATGTACCACACATTACAAAAACACAAGTCATTTTTTTTTCCCTTAAAAACATGTTCTAAGGTATGATTGCCGAATCGCTGGCAGGATTCTTCTGGAAGCCTTCACAAGCTAAAGAGTTCCAGCAACATTAACATGACAGAGTTTGAACTCCCAACGTTTCAGTGCTACAAGCAGGGAACGAAATATTCCAGAAGAAACTCTCAGCACATCACATCAAATCACAACACAGAGCACTTCTTTTTTATTTTTTCTGTAATATTTTATTTTATTTATATAGAAATACTTAAAAAAACATGAAGTAGCACCATTACTTAAGTTTTACTTTTATTATGTAGAACTTTAAATGTCAGAAAAATAAAACTCTTGATACAATTTCAAATCTTGTCTCAGCAAATATAATATTAGTATTTGACCATGAGGTTAAAGGCCCTTTATCATAAAATAAAATATACTTTGTTTTTAAACTTTGCTCAGTAAAGTACATTTAAGCTCAAGTAACGTCACCTACATATACATAAACAAGTGGTAAACAAATGTATTAAAATAGAAATACTAAAACTATAGTGGTGCAACAGAATTTTTGTAATTTCCACTGAATTCTATTTATACAAATGTTAGAAAGCTTCAACAGTTCCTTTTGACATATGTTTATACATTTCCATTTTTGTAATAATATAGAATAAAATATGCTTTATATCACTGAATAGAAAATATGCTGGGTGAAGCAGATCTAAAAGATTTTTTTTTCTGAACCTATAAAATCTCCATCCCAACAGAATACTGTTCAAAGCATTACACATTTTATGGTTTGTAATTCCGTTCACAATTGTGTGATATTAAAATAATACAGTGTTCTTTGCCATAAGGCCATACTAAAATAAAAAAGATTTAACCCAGCTACAAAAAGTTCACTGAACTTAAATTAAAATACTTGTAAACATCTTTGCAATATGAAATATAATTTTTCAAGTCAAAAAAGAATAAAATACTTCAATCTGTATTAATGCAATTTATCTTTAAAACCTTTAAACGTTTTTAATATATATAAGAGATATGTTACAGTTTGTGGTTTTTTTTTTTTTTTCTTTTTTAAACTTTGATAAAGCTGCAGTATCATGGTTTTTTCACAGGAACTTCTTGCCCTTTCAAGAACATTCAGAAAAGTATCCACCCATAGATTTAATTATTTCATAATAAGCATCCTAGTAACTACCAGCACGGTTTACTAACAGTCCACACACCATTGTCATCATCATAAGCATCTTCTACTTTCAGTATTTTTTTTTCTATGTTTTTTCTTTTGTTTGTTTATAAAAAAGGGGGAGTTTTGGAAGCTTCGTATTAAAGTACAGTGTAAAAACTAGCCTAGCACTAGAATGGAGTCGCCCGTTATTATTTATAGCATGCACCCGCTGTCACCACCACCACCACCACCCCCCGCCCTCCCTCGGCCGCGCCTCGCTCGCAGCCCGCACCCCCTTCGCGGGCCCCGGTGCGACCGGGTCGGCCCGGCCCTGCCCCGCTCTTCCCGGCCCTCAGGAGAAGATGCGGATGGCCTGGGTGACGGCGCTGTGGCAGACGGGGCACTGCGGCTCCGTCTTCTCGCAGATGCGGTTGGCGCACTCCATGCAGAAGAGGTTGTGGCCGCAGGGCACCAGCGCCGCGATCACCTCGCTCTCGAAGCACACCGAGCAGTCGCGGCTGCCCTTCCGCCGCACGCCGGACGACGAGCAGGAGGAGCTGGACGAGGAGCTGGAGGACGAGGAGGAGGAGCCGGACGAGTCGGAGGGCAGCCCCGGCAGGTGCGCGCCCAGCCCGTTGCCGTACAGCGGGTACGAGCCGGCCAGCAGCCGCCCGCCGGGGTCGCTGCGCACCCGCCGCGCCAGCGGGTGCTCGGGCCCCGCCGCGCCGCCGTGCAGGGGCGGGGAGAGCCGCGCCGGGGGCGGGGCGCCGCCGCCGCGCCGGGGGCCGCTCACCAGCAGCGCCAGGTTGGCATTGGCGGGCGCCGCGCCCGGGAAGGCGGCGGCGGGCGAGGGCGCGGGCGAGGGGGGCGCGGCGGGGCCGCGCTCGAACTGCGGCCAGAGCAGCGCGGCCCCCGGCGGCGGGGCGGGCGCCAGGTCGAAGCCGGGCGGCGAGTCGAAGGGCAGCTCGGAGCAGCAGTCCGGGGAGGAGAGGACGTCGCCGCCGCCGCCGCCGTACACGTAGCCATTGGCGCTGCCGCTGTTGTTGTTGTTGTTACCGTTGTGGGTGAAGCTCAGCGCCGGGCTCGGGGGGCTGTAATCGGCCAGGCGGGCGCCGCCGCCGCCCCCCGTGCCGCCGCCGAAGTAGGAGTCGGTGGAGGCGCTGCCCAGCGAGCTGGAGCTGTCGTTGCGGTAGTTGCAGAAGGGCTTGCGGCCTGGGGTGGGCGTGATGCTCGGTGGTGTGGGCTTGCTCCAGAGGCTGCCCGTGCCGTTTAGCTCGAAGCCCACATCCGTGCCGTTGGCGTGGAAGTCGTTCTCGTCCGTCAGCTCGATGATGCCGCCGGTGCGCATAGCGATGTGCGCCTCGATCTCCTCCCGGGCCCGGTCCACGTTCTCGGGCATGCCCGTCACCTCAAAGACTGGCTCCTTGTCCCGGCTCGGGGTCACAATGTAGGTGTGCGTCTGCTGCTGGATGCGCTTGATGGTGGCCCCCTTGGGCCCCACAACCAAGCCCACCACACGATAAGGCACCCGCACCTGGATGGTGGTTTGGCCGGGCAGGTTCGGGGGGCCGGGGACAGTGCCGTTCAGGGCTGTGTTCTTGTTCCGTGATGCTCGGATCATGGAGAAGTGCTCGGCCGCTGAGATGATTTCCCTGCGGGCCATGGCCACATCTTCCTTTCTGCCCGTCACAACAAAGAGCGGCTCCTCCCCGCGAACTGGGGTCTTGATGTAGGTGTTGGTCTTTGCCCGCAGAGCTTTGATTTTACAACCTGGGAACAGAGATGCGGGAGATGGAGGGCGAAGGGGAGGGGGAGGAAGGGGAGGTGGTGGGGGAGAACCGGTTACAACCCATTATTTGGGTGCAGCTAAGGAGGGGAGAAGAAACACACCCACCCGAAACACATTGCCCCCTACCTCAGGTGATCGCTGGCATCTCGTCCAGTCATCCCAGTCACAGTGTAAAGTAATGTCAGCCCTGGCACACGCCCAAAGGCATCGCAAGTGGCCACGGATACATCTGCCATGCAAACTGCCCCAAAACTACCAACGTGCAGTTCACAGGAATGGCAACACAAAAAAAGGAGCGTGCAGAAAAACTGCACGACCAGAATAAAATAAAATAAAATAAAATGCAAGCAGCCCTAACAAACCAAGACACCCGCCAGTCCACATTCCTGCTCAGCACTTTCCTCTCGGAAAAATAAAATCAGTTCTTAGGAAGGTGAGGAGCAGCGGCTGTACGGAATGAGCCACATTCCCCACTGCGGATGCTTTATTCCAATCCCATTGTTCCACTTCCCCACTCCATTTCTCTTCCTTAAAAATAATCCACGATTTCTAAGTTTGGGGGGAGGAAGCATCGAGGCTCCCATTTTCCTCCCGTTTCCTCTTGCAAATCTTAACTTTTGCAGCCGGAGGAAAGGAGCGATTTTTTTTATTATTATCGCGGTTGTTCTTTTTTTTTTTTTTTTTCCATTTTCCTTTTCCCTCCCGGCAGCTGAAAGTGCATCCCGAAACTGATGCATAACGCTCCTCGGGAACATCACTGCTGCACTTTCTTTGTCTGGTGAAGCCGGCGCTGGCCACCACAGGACGGCTGCAGCTCGCCCGGGCACGGCCAGTGCGACAGCTGAGCCGCTCGCCCGGCAGCGCGGCGGGGAGCCCCACTGGCCCGCACCCCCGGGAGGCATGCAGTCCGTCCGTCCGTCACCCACCTTGTCTCCCCACTATCTCCGCGACATGCTCCGAGCTGGGCACCGGGACGCACTCGGTCATGTTCACGCTCTTTTTCCGAGGCTCGCTGTCGTAAATGGAGCCCGTCTCGTCGTTGTCCAGCCCCAGCAGGGAGAGCTGATCCAGGGCGATCTGGAGGGCTCTTTGGTCATCCAGGGTCTCTCCCCCGCCACCACCGCCACCGCCGCCGCCGCCGCCGCCGCTCCCGTTCCTCTCCATGTCTGCGAAAAGCGAGCTGGGCATAGTCCCTGCGAGCGCTGCACCCTCCTCCTGCGCTCGGCTCAGTAGTAAAAGATCAGACACAAAGGAAAACCCAAGGCAGATGGCCAGCAGGAGAGAAGGGAAGGGAGGGTGGGCAACTGCTGGAGACCGGGGAGTTGTTGCCTTTTGCTTGTATATTTTGTATCTTTTTTTTTTTTTCCTTTTTTTCCCCCTCCGCTCAGTGCAATCCGGTTTATAAGATGTTCTCAGGGCCCCCCCACGGTTCCCCCCCGGAGGTTTGTTGGTTTTTTTTTTTTTTTTGGTTTGCTTTTTTTTTTCCTTTTTTTTTTTTTTTTTTTGTCGGCTGGGGGTGGGGTGGGGGGGTGGGAAGAGGATAGCGAGAGGAGCTCCGATGGCTTCCCCCCCTCGAGTTCCTCGCCGGCCACAATGCCAAGCGACGGCAGCGTTTCTTTAAGGAGCCCCTCCCAGGCTCCACTCCACTCACTCAGCGTTTTTTTTCCCTCCTCTCCCCTCCTCTGTCTGAGGCGCTGCTGCAGCCAGACGGCTCCGGAGAGGCGGGCGGAGGGCGGAGGGACGGTGGGAGCAGGGGGGGGCCCGCAGCGCACCCGCGATCGCTGACAGCCCCGCACCGCCGCCATTGGCCGGGCGCGGCGCGGAGGGGCCGGCGCTGACCCCCCCACACCCCCCCCCGCACCCCTGCCCGGCTCCGCTCTTTGTTGTCGGATGCCGAAACAATACCGGGCCCCGCAGCCCGGTTGCGATCCCCCGGCCTCGCAGCGCTGCCCGTCTCCTCACCGGCCGGGTACTGCTTCCCCGCCCGCTCCCGGCACAGCGCCGGCGGGGGGGGGGGGGGGGGGGCTGGGCTCTTTTGGGTGGTTATTTCGAGTTTGGCAGGGGGGGGCGTGTGCCGAGATGGGCGGACACCGCGGTCCTTTGTGTGCCGCCTTTCTCGGGAGGAGCGCGGTGCCGGTACCGGAATCCGCCGCACTCGATGGAGGCCGGCACCGGGCGGGCGGCGCGGCCCCAGCCCGTCCCTCACGGCCCCCGCGCCTCGGTGGCTGCACCGAGAGCGCAGCTCCCCCTCAGCGGCTCCCGCCCGCCGCTGGGGCGCGCCCTGCGCCTGCGCGCCCTTCCCCCGCACTGCGCGCGCGCAGCGCCGCGGACGGGACCCGAGGGGCCCGGTCCCGGCCTCCTCTCCCGGCTCCGGGGTCCTCCCGTGGGTTTCCCCGTGCGGCCGGGCAACAGGAGCCGCACCCCCGGGGGGGGACGGGACGGGACGAGGGGAGCCGCGGTGCCCTGAGAAGCGGGATGGCAGCGGCGACGGAGGTGCCTCGTGCTCCTCCTTGCGGGCACGGCAGCAGCGGGGCCCCGGCGGCAGCACCTGGAGCGGGAGGCCTGAGGTGGCGCCGCTCTTCAGGCTGCCCTGCACGGGGATCGGGCGGGGTGACCCAGTGGGTCACGGATGCGCCGTGACTGGCAAACCTGCGCTCCCCGGCTGCCCCAGCCGTGCAGCATCAACGCTTCAGGGCCCGCAGGGAGTGCACGCATCACGCCTAACTGCGCTAGCAAATCCTCACATCCATCTTGTTGAGCCGAGAGAAAATAAATCACCCTTCCCCCTTCCTTGGACCTTGCGTGACCAAACCACTTTCTGACACCACAGGACCCTTCACCAGTAAAACCAGTTTTCCCATCAAGTACCTTGTCACAAAACCCCTCCTTTAGTCGGGTGACAAGACATGAAAGTGGCTTCACCGTTCTCATAAAAACGCCACCATCACGTTTTATTTCTCCAGCTTTTGTCCGTGTCTCTCTAAGCATCTTCACTTAGTCCTTGCCAGCTGCGAGGTACAAAAGACTTAACTTCTTACTTCAGAAATCAAATACTAAGTAATTGTTTTCCAGGATCAAGTTTGAAGGGCACAGACGTTTACAAGTGCCCACAGATCTGTTTAGCCAGCTGCCTGTACAAACAAGTGTAACAAGTCACAGGTAATTGTTTACACGCAGTGTTTATTGCAAATTACTGGCACTTCCTCAGGATGTTTGCATGTTTTGTAACAAAGCTCCAGTGTTTGCTAGTAAAGCTATACACTGGTGATGTGCTTTCCCAACTGCTTGGCTTGTCTCATCAACCGAGGAAGTTCGGTGGTTTAATATCTAAAAGATTAGTTATTTTACACATTTACACTTCACTTCCATAGGGGGTAAACAAGAGATTACTTCTGAGTGCTCAAGGAACTAGAAGGCTCTTAATTATTTTCAGCATTGAGCATCTTTCTTTAAACAGAGAAAAAGCAGATGGACAGAGCCTTTGACAGTAATAAAAATACCGCTGTTTATTATTAAATAAAATGCAAATGAAAAGTCTGCTGCTTTGCAGCCTTCTGAACTCAAGGACTCTAAAGTCTGTGAAACAGAAAATAACTGTACCCATTTACCAGACAGGGGCAGGACAGGACAGAGGTGAGGGAGAGACTGTCAGTGTAGAGGATTGCTGTCGGTGAAGTCCAACAGCAAAGGCGGTCAGTACTGAAATACAAAGATACGAGGAGAGTGTCTGAGTTGTGCTTGGATTTTACCTGTTCTTTGTTTTGTTTATTCTACTGATTTATATTACACCCTTTTTTCTCCCTCCCCACCCCATCTGCTTAAATTATGATTGTGTTTCTGCCCAAGACCACTGTACTGAATGTTCAGGTACTGACTAAGGGGAAAAAAGAAAGCAAGTTATCTTCAGGTTTATGTGCCTAGATAGGAAAAAACTTCTCAAAACAACATTTCATGAAGATCTAGCTTTATTTTTTTAATGTTAAGCCAAAAGGTCAAACTGAAAATGTTTAAAATGCATTTCAGAATAAGCATGGCATTTCCCAGGGGCAGGGGGAGAAGGAGATGCATTTCTGGGAGACTAAGTGGGCACTGGTGTGTCAAGCCTCCCATGAATCCTGTGAAACGGTCCAGCATCTTGAGGGCTATTGCTTTTTTACTATTTTAGAAAACTACAGGGAATAATAATAATAATAACAACAATAAAAAAGTTATACTGGTGTGCCTTAAAACATGCACGCACCAACAGTGCAGCCCCCCTGGGAATACAGAATCTATGCAACAGTGTGCTCATATGGCAACAAGCAGTGCACAAAAGATTCATATGGATCTCCCTATTCCACAGAAGTATTTCTCCAGAATAACTTAATCAGATCTAAATTAAAGCATTATCTATCTACATAATGCTTTTCATTACATAAAACCTCGAAACATATGCAGCATTATAGTAAACTCCCTCTCTGAGGGAGAGACCAGCCATCTACCTACCAATTTACAGCAGCTTAACAAAAGCAGGAAGGGAGGATATATTACAGGCAAATACAGGACTCGTTGCAGGAGGAGTGTAATTCTCAGTCCTTTTAGGTTCTCTCTGTTATCATTTCCCATTTGTGACAGAGGTAATAAAACTTCCTTCCTCCAACCTTTATTTAATTAAAGTGTAAGGTCTTTGGGGCAGTGAGCTTACTGTGTGTACATACACCGCACCTAGCATGAAGAAGTCATGAATTAATCTGAGGCCTTTAAATACTACTCTAAAGATAAAGCATTAGTAATAATAAGAATAGGATATAATTTTCATCTAGAACAGATGAGACCTCTGTTTTCAGTGTATCATCACAAAGAATAAATTACATGCATCTCGGGGAATAACTAAATTAAGGGTCAAGGAAAAGGATTTCATACCAGAGACTTGAAACTCTACTCTGTCCCAGTTGTTTACCCTTTAGGACACTGCTGCTTACTAAAATGCTTACTTGCCATAATCTTACAAAATAATGTCCCAAATCCCACAGGCCAGATCATCAATAGGCATAGGAGTATAGTTTATTCTGAGACAGTGCATGTGATTACTGGGGTAACATACCCAAATTAACCTTTTGCATGTGCAATAAACTCCATTAGCAACCTGCAGACAAATGAAAAGTTCTTTCTTTTCCTGCAATACGTAGCAATAGGCCAGATTTCCCATTGAATCCCATATTAACCTACATTCAGTGGCAGCAAAATCTCCGAGTACCGTGTCAGAATTTATCATCTCTCAATGATACTGGCTCCACCTCTTGACAGTTCTAGACAAGATGTTTATAAACAACAACTCATCCAGAAGCTGAACAACTGCAGCTGAAAACATTTTTTTCCACCAGTTGTTCCAACCACTTTGGATGCCTTCTACTAAGAGATAGGCAGAGATCTCAAACCAGTATGGTTGTGTTAATAAATGACAAGAAATAAAATGGAGATGGAGTGGTGACTGGCTTTGCAATACCTCCCTGAGCTGGAAGGAGGCTCAGGGGTAGGGAAGCTGCAGAAGTGCCTCTTTCCCTCGTGGTAAGGAATGTCACATCAAAATACACAAATGGGGAGATGCTGTTGATAACTTCCTCTACATGAGCTTCCATCCCCATAAGTGTAAACCTCTCCCTGTTACAGAATTCATTTGCAAAATATTTTCTTTTAAAACAAAGATATTCTGGGACAACGTGTCCCAGAAGCAATTTTGACGTAAACCAGAAAAAGTCTCAGGCCTGTAACAGTCACAACCAGTCTCTGAAAACATTGACATAGTGCTGTAAATTTACACAAGTTGCTAATGGCTTTACTAAACTAAAATGCTTGTTTGCAGTATATTAAAACAGAAAAGATTCTTGTAATAGGCATCACACACTGTCCTTTTTTCATAGGCATTTGCTGTTGGTTTGACATGAGTGATTAGCATGTGCATGTGTGTAGGGGATGAACTGCCTTACAAGAATGCAGTTTTGTTTAACATGACTGATGGAAGGCGATTCAAAAAGCATAAAGATGCCTTTACCATAAATCAGAACTAACCAGCCAGATCACTTGCCCACTTCAAACTCTCCACCTGGATTGCGAGTGGCCTCCTTCACTTACTGTTCCATTCTGCCTCTCACTTGCCAACAAGGGTTATCACACTGCATATCCAAATTAAGTGGTGTTTAACAACAGTGCTGACCAGAGTCTGAAAATGGAAATCGTTCTGCCTTTCCTCTGCTCTTCCGTTATGTGCTTAGAGTCCAGCCTTCCAGGCTGCCCCTGCATGCAGCGCTCTCAATGGAGTGCTCCTCTGCACGCGGCTGTGGGATTGGAGCTCTTTGTTACCACGGCCCTTGGGCCAGTATTCAGTTCGTGATGCAGCACTGGCGTCTCAAGGCTGCAAAGCACCTATCACACTGCGGACACTATATTAAACAGTAGCTAGATTTAAAAAAACTGAAGAAAAGATTTATATTTGTATGTTTAGACAGAGCTGGATAACTCGTAGAGGTAGCTCATAACCTTGAGGCTTTTTTCATCAGTTTTGATCTCTGAAATAGTAAATTATAATTAAATTTTAATTTCATTTAAATCTCTGAAATAGTTAATTATAATTATGGTCATAAAACATGTATAACCTTCAGCTTCCTCTCTCTTCCATCCCTTCCCCCCTACTCAGTGCTGCTACAAGAAGGAAAATAATTGTCCCTTTAATGCTAATTGTTTATAAATGCCTTTGTACAAAGACTATGTTTATATACAACGCCTAGGCAAAATCTAGGCACAGATGCAGTACTCATAATAAATGAGTGAATAATCTATCCCTGACCATATCCCAGTGCTCTCCAAAAAAAGAATATCTAATTCCTGCCACAGAACTGCCTTATAGGTTGAAGTTCAGCTTATAAATACACAAGGGAAAAGATTAGATTTTAATTGATAAGTATTAATCATCATCCATTTCTGTCTCTGCAGGAAGCACAATGTTCAAACATCTAGTTAATATACTGTATAATGGATAACCTTGAGGCAGAAGCTCTTGCATCTGTCTCTATCTAAGAAAAAATGCCAACATCAGCCTTTGTTGTAGCAAAATACCCTGACATCTGAATGGAGTTGCTGCTGCTCAAAAATTGACTGTCTCCAGTGCAATCCTTCCTAACCTGGGTGCAGTGCCTAACCTAGGGATGAGGCCAAATTAAAATCTCTATCTGCACGTACCTGTACTTGGGAATGTTTGAAGTCTGGTCTGGATCAGAACACTCTGTGGTGCATCTCAGCTCTGAACAAACACATTGCTCATGTGATGTTCTCACTGCAACCACAAAGCATTAGCACTCACAAGAGCATCATTGAAGATACTCAGGCTGTTCATTGAGAACAAAGCCATTAATGATTAATACTATGGTAAGAGAAAATGTAGCAGTATTTTTTGGCAGCTGAGATGTGGCAATGTCTGTCCTACGTGCAAAAGACTCACGCATACCTTTAGTTCTTCTTGCATAAGACGGTTCTTACTAACTCTGTGGGAAGAAGAATCACACAAATCCCGCAAATTAAAGGCAAGTGAAGGAGATTTTCACGTCTAAAACTGGGTATATACAATACATCTCTCTCTGAGTGCCCCAGCAGATGCAGAGATGCATTTATGTATCACAGACATTACTGTCCCAGCAGATGCTGCAAAGTTGTCACTTACACAGACACTTACTGTCCCCACAGATCTGTATTTTGGGAGAGAATTTTCGTACCACAGACACTACTGTCCCTACAGAACCACATCTGCTGGCAGAGTTATTGTTTCACATACTCTTCTGCCTCCAGCAGATGTGAGAGACTGCCAGCACGACAGGCATTTCTGTCACAGCAAATCTCCATCTCCAGGGAATTAAATTGCAGCTTGAACTACTGTTCTTCCTGAGCCCTTAGTGTGGACAACACTGACAGTGAGGAAGCAACATAAAGCAATGAGAATAGGATGCTGGGCACCTAGAACATCACCATTACCTCAGCAGCACTGCATTTGTGGACGTGACAAGAGAAGAAAAAGGATTACTTGTGCCTTTCTCCCATCCTGCCTTTCACAAGTACTCATTCTGAGAAACATTTGAAGGAAAAAGTGTCTGATGTGACTTTCACATAACAGATCCAAGAAAGCACAAGTCATCCATAACTACCAGGTTGACAACCTTAATGCCCTGCTACAGGGTCCAGGCGTGTGACCTAGGTGATTTTCAGCTTGCTTTTGAACAGATGCCTGTTCTCATTTTGCATGAAAAGTTTCAGAGTTTCCAGTTTATTAACACCAGAAGATTGATCCCCAGTTCTACAGGCCTGAGAGCAGAAATAAAGGGGAGGGGATTGGTTTTAATCCCTTTAGTTTGAGCTTTCATCTTTTGAGACTCCCTATCACCTCCTCTCAGACTTGGGGTCCAACAGCAGCAGCAGCAGCCACTGGGAGTTTTGCTCCTGTGCAGCTGCACTTCAAGCAGCGCCTTTCCAAACATGAGTAGGAAAATCTTGGGCCTGTGCTAAGACATGACTATGGCTAGACTTCCCTCTGGAGTGAACCCGGCCTAAGGCCCATACCAGAGCATGTACTTACATATAAATAATATGTATGGTATGTGAGCCTGGACTTGAGAGCTGTCTTGGGCCTTTGTTTGCCTGACTGAGTAGATGTATCCTTTATGATTTGGTACTGGAGAGAGAAAACCTCCCCTGGTAATTCTGCAGTAATGTAAACCCTACTTGAAGAAACACCATCTAACTTTGGAATTCCCCTGTGGGGAGTCTGGGCATTTATCTTTATCTGAAGCATCAAGAACTGTCCATTGGCAAAGGCAGGACACAAATTCCCAGAGCAATAATCTGATACAGCTCAACAAAACCTATATCCTTGGAGCAGATTGTGGGAAAGCATCAAGATTGTGGCTGCTCTGCCAAAGCAAACACGATGTTTCAAGCCCCATCATCTGCTCTGCAGTTCACACCCTTCCAGTGCTATCTTTTTCAGATGCCATGCCACACTGGTTAGTGGCAATGGTGTTGTCATGTGTGACTCATTCCATTTTACTGGAAATTAGAAAACCACATGCTGCACTGAAGAACTGCTTATTTATGTAGTCATATCATTCCAGAGAGCACTCCTCCTGCCATTATTTGTATACAGATTATTTCATCCAGAATTTTGGAAATACAGCTCTTTAGCAGGGTTCATTCAGACGACAGATTAATCAATAGCACATTGCTCTTTCCAGGGCCCACTGAGCCCTCTGTAGTTCCCAGTGCCTCCCCGCAAAAGCAAGTGGTATTTTAGAAGCAAGCATCTTCATCATTACAGGATGTGTGGGAAGCAAAACAGAACGGATAATAGTGGAATTGGAGTTGTGTTAGCAGAAGAGTCTGTCACATATTTATTTGAGCTTTGGGCAGGTGAATTTCACCCACAAGGAACAACATAGACTACTTTTGTCTGCCTTTTCTTATGGAGTGCCTTTATAAAGCCTCATCAAGCATTTCCTGAACATATCACAATGCTACATTTACTGTAGTGATTAATGCTCAGTATAAGTAATGAACTGGCATATTTAGGACAACAAAACAAAATGCTAAGAGATGTCTACAGTGCATTCTTTCTGTGGAATAAGAATTGCCAGATAAAAACATGAATGCTTTTAAGCAATATTTCATGGTGACAACAAATCGAGCTGGTGAATCTTTGAGTTCTGAAGCACAGATCTGGAATTACATGTGTTTCAAAGAACTTCATTTCCAAGATTATGAGTTCTTCTAGCCTTTATAAAATTAGCGTTACTAAAGCAGCAGCACTAACACAAAATTAGGTTTGATTGTATGTTGACAGGCAAGGGCTGACCTCAACAAATTCCTAAACTCAGAGATTGCACTACCCTCTAGAGTTGCAGATAAATCCAGTCTTATCTTTAGATGAAGAAACCGTTAAGCAGATTCAGGCACCACACATTTATGAAGAAAGAAAATAGAAATGTGAGCCATTCTTTTTTAAAGGTTAGCATAGCTTAAACATTCCTGAAAATATTTATTGTCATAACAGACCAGACCTGCTGAAATGTTCTCGCCTAGGATTTGGTCTTTGACATTCTTGTTGACTTCAGCTGCATCAAATGGCTGCCACAGAAAGCAGAATTTAGCAAGGAAGAGGAAAAGACACAAAGTAGTAAAAAGACCATTTGGAAGACGATGTGTGCTTTCAGTGTTACTGACTATCCCTCAGGACCCGAATTAGAGTTCTGTTATATTTTAAAGCACTGCTTTCAAGCTTGCTGGAAGTGTCAGACAATTTGAATAGATCTCCATTTTAATTTCCAATCTAGCAATATGGAACAGCTGCCATAACTTTGTGCAACGTGGCAAATTCGACATCCTCATTCCTCAAATGGCAATCATCGAGAAGGGACTCTGAAAAAAACCATAATATGCTTCCACTTTTACTGCCTTTTAGTATACTCCCAGTCAAAATTGCTCTTTAGATAAAGAACTCAAAGCCTCAATTGTACTTTTAACTTGCACTGCCTACAATAGGAAGCAAAGGTGCTGGGTGAAAGTTGATGACATTTCGAGAACTGTTTCTCCTACTTCCAGCCAGTGAGCTGGAGGTCAGTTTACATCCTTCTGGCTTATGTGTCACGCTCAGTGTTAAAGGCTCCCAGTCAGGACTTCCCCCCAGCCGTATTGGGAAGGTGTAATGGAACAAGCCCTAGCTCAGCCTCAGCAAATCTGCCTTGTCAAAGCCTCATGGATTCTACAGCTCGGGCAGCCAGGGCTGTATGAACTCAAGTGTGTCACTCTCATGCTTTTCCTGCTTTGTAGCAGAAAGAAAATGTTGAAAGTAAGATGGAAATAACAATTATTGTGTTTATAGTTTTTTTTGTATTTCTGACCATGTTGACTCAAGAGGGAGAATTGAATCCAGAAGAAAAACACTTTAGGATTCAGATGAAAAGCCTTAGCACTGTGTCCCATTGTGGGACTGTCTAGACAAAGTTAGTTCAGACATATTCAAGGGAATTTGTGTGCATGAGATGAGGCATATTTCTGAGCACAACCCCATGTCATATGTAGTTTGAGAAGGAATATCTCTTTTTTTTCTAAGGTGCTGTAGCATTAATGAGTTGGAACAATGTCCCATCTAGCTCACATTTTGTATTCATTCACAGAGTATATATTGCATGCACTTAGATAAAGCTGCCTCCCACTCTTTTCCTTAATTTTGAATAGAAAACTTTAAAGGAGTTCTGAGACCTATCACCACACATCATGTCGTCACCAGTGCACCGAATTAACAGAAACATCCAGCAGATACTGTTGTTGCAGTTTCTATACAAATGAAACACAATTAAAAAGTCTCTGGCACGGCTGATTTCAACTGCTAAATTAACATCTCTGTTCTCATTTTTGCAACATTTCTCTACTACTGAGTTTGTGGTTTCTTGCCTTCCACATGATACAACCAGCTTTCGACCCTGAGATTGCTCTCTTCGATAGTCTACATTTCTCATGAAACTCAATCTGCAAACATGAAGCCAACTCTCACTAATCTGTTTGCTGTTATCAGTATACTAATAGGTACATTTATGTACTGGGGAGGACACACATCAGGGTAGGATGAATGTCTCTTACTTGAATTTGCCTCTAGCAGTTACCATTTGAAATACAGAAAGCAGAACAGAAACCTTTCCCAAATGGACTCCAACTTTGGATGGCTAACTTGATATCACTTGTAGTAAATAAAGCTAATTTCTTCACAAAATTCCACCCTACCTTCTACCACACAGTCAACTTAGATCCCAAGGGAACAGGTTAAGAGCAATAGATAATACAGGAAGGCAAATGGGGCAGGTTAACTGTATTTCACCTCCATCCTAGAGTGGTTGGACATGGCTGCATGGGACTGGAGGCAGGCTGCAAGGCTGTGTGATCACCTCCAACACCAGTTTTTATCACATTGCATTTTCATTCATTAATGGAGACTTAAGTATTAGTTAGAATATAGAGATTTAATATATAGAATAGAAAAAAAAAGTAAAGAAGTATATATCAATCAAGCTGCAGTAAAGTGAAACCAGGACTCATTCACCACTGAAGATGGCTCCTCAATATGCCTAAGCTTTCCTCCACATGCAGGAGAACTACAGCTCCCCGAGCTCAGTGGGAACCTGCTCAGCCTGACTCAGACCCAGATCTCTGCACAGCTGCTCTGGGCTACACTAATTCTGCTTCTGGAGAGGGCCTATCACTACTCCCTCCCTTACTTTCACTACAGTTCCTGCCTGTGTAGCTTGTGGACACTGGTGGCACAAACACATTAACTCCACCTGGCAATGAGTGATTCTCTCTCAGCCTGCGTGCATGCCAAAGAGCCTAATCTGCTCAAGAAATTATAAGCTGTGCAGCTATTTGCACTGAAAACCCTGCAGAAACAGCCATCCCCCACTTCCTTCTCTGCTAGCTTGATGTAACAGCAGGCAGACATAAGTGAAAGGAAAAACAATGAGAAAGGAAACTTGGGAGGGACAGGTTAGAAGCAGAAGGAAGAAGCAAAAGGTCTGACTCTGCAGACTGTATTCATGATGAAAAGCATTTGCACAAATAACCTAATTGCATTCAGTGAGGCTGCTGGGCTGAGTAAAAGTGCTACAAGTGCAAGCAACAATTGTAGAGGCAGGAAACAAGTAGGAAAAGAAAGAAAAAGGAAGACCCACATGAATCAGACACCTGCGCAGAGGAGAGCAGTCCCATTCACCCCAGGAAAAACACATCAACCAAACACCAACTGCCTTTGAGTTATTGCAGAAATATTTATAGAGCCTTTCCCGACCTCTGCTTTGCTTCCTGGCAGGCAGCACCACAGAAAGAATCTTTACCACTGGCATCCCCTTCTTCCGCCAAACAAAAACTCAGTGCCTTCCCAAAAGTACAACAAAGGCGGTCAGAAGACCAGCTGGGCTGCAAGAACCCGGTCACTACCTGAGGAAGGAGGAATGTCCACCCAGGCAGCCAGGGACACACGGTAACTACTTTCACAGGAGGAGAATCAGCATCTCTTCCTGTGGGATGAGTTGGGGGAACAGCATTGATTTTGCATAGATTACTCTCAGCAGTGAACAACACAGAGGCCAGGGAAGTGGTGGTTTCCACCAAAACCCCATGTCTCTTCCAGATGGTCACTTCTTTCCTTTCTTTATAAAGCATGATGAGACACTGAAAACAACTGGATGTCCAGTAACTGTGTTGCTCCTTTTCCAGTGAGCTCTTTCAGGAATTCTCAAACCAGCTTCTATGACAGAGCAATTCTAAGTTTATAAATCATTAAAATAATGCATTTATTTATCAAAAGCTCTCCTCCTAAAATGAAACAGTAGAGAGCAATCCAATCATTCCAATGAATACATGAATTTGAATTCTCAGGGCTCATACTAATTGGCACTTTTCAAACTGTTCCCTGTTAGGTTTGCCCATAAGCTTGAAAAAGAAAATCAAAATACACCTCTCTGAGAAGGGCTCATGTTTGTGAAACAGAACTATTAAATCAGTGAAACCAGGCACTGAATTCAAAGCAATGATGGTTTGAGATCATACATTAAAGATGACAGGATCTTTTTAAATCACCTCAAATATGAAACACTTGCAGTACCAACTTACAAACTTATCTGAAAAACACACACTACCACCTACTGGCAATTATTCATATATGTTATTTACATACTGATAAGCGGTAACAGTATGTGCACATTTGATTTGCGTGCGCTTTGCTAGGACAAAGATCAGGCTCCATCTTTACAGTTACTAGACTTGTATTTGAAGAAAAAAATATTCCTGTGCACACAGTTCCCACAACACGTGCCCAATTTATTTTCTTCTGTTCAGTAAGAACTTCAGCCAGAATAGCTGGTTTATTTAAATACTTCCCTTTTAAGGTTGTTCCTTTTGTCAGTGAATCCTTTCAATGTAAGACTGGGGGTTTTATTTTGCTCAACCATAGAACGTACCACCAGGCTTACAGCCCTTGCTGTTTTATACCCATCGTTCTGGAAACTGGGCATAAATGACAGTGGTGGTCTGGAACCAAGGAGGAGAATTAGGGCAAGTCCTAGGTATGACTTCTCTATGCACCAGTCACACAGAGCCTGTGAAAAGGAAGGTCATGGCTGGATAGAAGAGGTAACATCAGGGAGACATCATACTCTGAAACATCTTTACCTTGAGTGATTCCTTGCCTTTTGCTACAGCTCACACCTACTTGCCATGAGGTTCACAGTGATGCCATAGAAACATCTTGAGCTAAAAGCGCTGTGATGTATGTGCCAGAAAGTAAATGTTACTTAAAGGGCCACAGGTGAATACCACAAACCTTGTCTTTGCTGAGCTTGGATGACATGTTTTGCAGCCTGCATGCTGTCTCTGGAGACCTTCGCCTGCTGGCAAAAATCTGATTGCTGATGTGGTGCTGGTGTGTACGATGCCTGGTTTTGGAGTATATATCACTTACATTTAAAATACAAGTCAAATATGGGACCATGTCAACAGGACCTGCAGCATGACTGAGCCCTCGCCTTACCACAAAGGAAATGTGACAGGAAAGCTGGGACTGACAATACTGAGTCACTCTGTGACCTGCAGTGCACTCAGCCTCAGCCCCGGTGCTGCAGTACGGCTCCTGCCATTTCTTCTGTGAGATCACCTTCCAGGGAGGATTTTGGTACGTGGGTAGGAATGTCAGAAAGATTGTCTGGTCCTGAGGTAAAGGCTCGATGAAGGCCAAAGACTGAGATTGTGAAGAATTACCCCTGCAGTTCTACAAGGGCACCTGCCCACGTGACACCGAGTTAAACCTAAGACAATGTCTATTCCAAAGTCAAACCAGCAACAGTAGAAGCTGATTGCCAGGTATTACTGCCTTGCAGGAAAACAACTTTTTCAGTGTCTTATAAATAAAACATTCTATCCAACAATGGCATTGTATGTATATAAATAAATAGATATTTTAAAACTAATGAATGTCACTATATTTATAATCAAATGTATAGTTTAATTAGATATATTTTTACATGAGTCTATTTTAATTATTATTTTTTTCCTATTACTTGTAGGTTAATTAAACACAAGGTTTCCTGCTGGCAAGTATCAGACTAGCTCAAGACGGGCCTTCAGATATGCTATGCTAATGCCTGACACTCAGGAACAGACACTTTTCGTTCTCTTCAATATGTGCATTACAAGTAGTATTTTAATTGGGCTCCCAATTCAGAAGGCTGGAATGAGCTTGTGAGTCATTTTCACAAGTTGACTCACATGCTGCAAAACTGAAGAATTTGATGCTGGGGGAAAAAAAAGGCAAAAAGAAAACGGCATTGGAGGGTGGATTTCTGCACATCACTGTCACTGGGGAAAAGGGTGAGCTTGTCCCCAGCACCCAGCTGCAGCAGCACAGTGAGTTCAGCAAGTGCATTGCTTAGACGAGGCTTTTTTGTCTGTAACTGTTGAAGAAAGGATGCTCTTAGAAGGCTTTTGTTTCATAAGAGCTGTGATTAAGAGATTATATAAAGTATTATCATTTTGAGATTCTTTTCCCCCTCGGAAAAGGGACCAGTCCCTGCACCACAGGATGCCGGGTTTCAGTGCGTCTCAGTGATTGCACTTCAGCAGCTCCATTTCAAGACTGTTTAACATTATCGACAACAGGGAGAGGGATCCTCCTCTCCCTTAGGTGCCAACCCTGCAGACTCAAATTGGAGACAGAGTGACATTAAGCTCTTTTTTCCTTGCACATCACCGCTGAGGAAATGTCCCACAGCTCCCACTATACCCATGTGAAAACACTGTTGTCTTTCTATTGTACTGTCTGCATTGTTTGTGCAACCTCAGCGCCTCAAACCATTTGCATGGGTGCAAGGGATGGGAACTCAATCAAAACAAAGCAAGTGGAATCAAATCTATCCTCCTCTTTTTGCTGTGTTAGCTTCAGACAGTGGTAAAAAACTATTTACTGAAGCAAGTGTGAACTGCAATGCACAGAAACTAAACGTATGCTGAGTAAAAGGCTTTTCTGAACTGTCACTTTTCCGGGTATTAACATTTTAACATTTTTCTTTCCATATCCTTAGAGGAATCTATACAATACACAAATGAAAGGCAAATTCAGAGAAGGCAGAAAATGCCAGGGTGTTTTTCATTGTCCGGAGGACAAATGCCAGAGCCCTTCTGGGACATTCAGAACATCTAGTCACTGTATCTTATTCAAGGCAAAAGCCATCTGTCAACAAACTAATCACTGGACAGATTCAGAGACAACTGAAAATAAAAAGCCAATACAAACGTGCAGATGAGGTTCCAGTCAGCAACTAGCCACGGAAAACAAACAAATCTCATCCACAAAGCCTGGCATTTGGGTCCAGCCATTTTTCACTGAAGTCAAAAGCTGGAGAGAGGGCAGGAATAATGCAAGTGATCGTCAAACATAAACTTTCAAATCAATCAATATGAGTGGAAAGATGGTTATGAACCAAACCTGGATCTGAACCCTGCCTACACAAGCCAGCAACTGCTGTTGCAGAACGGAGTATGAACGCAACAACTGAGCACACTACCACATGTTATAACCAGTAATAAAAGCCCTACTAGTTTATATTTAAACATTCAATAATACTGGACAATTTGGTGCTTAGCTCCTGGCTGAAAGCAGCCTTCGTTTTTGATTAGAAACACACTACACCAAGGGAAGTACTCCAAGTGACTAATGTTCAGAGTGGCCAGGATTCTATCACCAGTGAAAAGTGAAGCATCTGCCCCATGTGTGGGCCCAACTCTCATATTTTTTTAATGAGTGTCTTCTATGACAAGGGACTTGATATGTGGACTGAGATCTTTGCCAGCCTCCCTCCTGAAAAATGAAGGCCCTCTCCTGGGTCACCACAAGTACACTTCCCTCAAGAACAAAGCCACAATGGAAAGCCCTCTGCAAAGGAGTTCCTCAATGATGAGGCTCTGCAGTGGCTTAATTTTCTAAACCTCACTACAGGATGTGCATACAAATGGCAAAAGGCCTTCAGTTGTTTTGATTCTGCACCAGATCTTTCCTATTGGTGAAAAAATGGAGGAAAACCAGGTTATTTCAGAAGATTAGTGGGTGCCATGTCAAATATACAACTGAGTCAGACTTCAGTTTCAGCAACCTGGAACGTGAAAGAAGTTCAGCTTAGCACTAGCCAAAATCAACCTGAAGGAGTCAGAACTTCTGAGAACTAAAATCATAATTGCTTCCTTAAAGGCATCACTCGAATAAAATTAAATGCATTTCTCCAAAAGCCTCACTAGCATAGCAACTGATTGGCCCTTGAGAATTCCTATAGAACTTGTCATTCAGCATGAAATCAGGTCAGCAGCTAAAATTAAACACCCACCTCTCCCCTGCACTGCATGTGGAGTCATCGCTTTTAGTATTGCTCAGCCTCTCCTTCCCCAAATGGGTTCATTCTTACCACAAGCTTAAAGGACGTCTTATCAAGGAGCACTGATGGATACAGTCATTCCTGTTCCAAGATGAAACTGTTGGGAATCAGACTCGCAGTCCCTTTGACTCCATCTGCATTGATTAGTTCTCAGGCAGCCTGCCAAGGCACTGTGCTGCCTCTTATACCCTTGCCACTGTTAATCTGCCTAGGCGAGGCCTGCAAGCCCTGCATAAACTGCAATTTCTCTTCATTAGTGTGATTCTGCCTGCATGAATCTGATAACATATGGGATATTATCATAAAACAGCCTATTTCACCAATTCGTTTTCTCCTTTATGAAGATTATGAATGCACTGCAAGTGCATTGGGCAGGATAAAACAGGGGAGTCTACTGTACAGCTTATCTTTGATTTAGTTTCTAAAATGCAGCAAGCCTTCCTTTTAAGTTCACATTTCCCAATAATCCTGTGCTAATACATTATAAAAACTGCTGACTCTCTCTCCCTGATTTCCTCTGGTTCATTATGGGGCTGATCCACATGACATGTCACTTGCCTAGATTGAGACTAACGATGAACAGAGCTAGCAGATGCCACACAATGGAAAAAATGGGAGGTACAGTAACTGTGCAGTCAGCCCTACTCACTGCCACAGTCTGACTAAGCATGAACACGAAACATGATCACAGTTTGACTGCGGATTATGTAATTCCAAACATATGCTTTATGCCTCCTCGCTTCCTGCCTATTGCAGATAACGCAAGTCTGTTGGAACGGGCAGTTTGTGCACAGATGAATGAGTGCTTTGTCTGGGAATGATATGGATGCAGGTAGACTCCTACCTACTTCTGAGATTTATTAATTAGCACACGTCCCCATTTAATGAAGTCTGCATGCCCTCTACTGGTACACACATACATTCCCAAGAACATGAACACTCCTGAACTGAACAGCTTTACATACAGAACTGCTGTTGCAAGCTCCTTGGACAATGTGTGATGTGTGCACGGTTTTTTCTGGCTTGCTTCCACATGCAATATAGAACAAAAAAAGTTAAGCCCTCTATTTATTCTAAACTTCAGAGCTGTTTTGTCCTTAAAACTGTCAGGCTGGTTTTATGCCTCTGTTTTGAGGGCATTTTCTGCTAAAAGGTACTGTTCTAATTTCACAGTGCATGTCTCTTTCAGAGAAGACTTTGTATGCACTGATCCATTAAGGAGCTGGAGTAAGGGGATGTTGCAGGGGACAGAGACCACAGAAGCCTGCAGCAACCATAGACTTGTTCCGAGCTGCTCTCAAGACAAAAAGAAAAGTTCAGCTTTCCAGGATTAATCCATTATCAAAAGCTACACTAACTCCTGGCTAATCTGTATCAATTATTGAGTACAGACACATGCAGTAGAGGTCATTTTAATAAGCAGTTCACTCCTTAAATTACTTCCACTGCCAAATCAAGTCAAGATTGCTAGGGATCATAACCAAGGGATCATTTGTTTAACCCATCTAACAGACTTTTCTGCAGACCCTTCTAACTATTTACACTGCCAAATAACAATAGCAACAGCAGACTACAGAAGAATACGGAACAGCTCTTTTTAACAGGGAAAAATAAAATACAGCACAACCCACAGGATGGGCAGGATGAAAGGGGAATCAAATGAAGACAGATATGTCCATATACTACCAGCTGGTACCAGTGCCCAGATGGCAGCTGATAGTTCCCTGCAGTTGGCTGGTTCCCAGGGGGAAGGGACATGCCCAAGTACCACTCATACATGGTGGCAGAGCAGAGGGAAATATATCTTGCTGTGCCCTAGATCATGACACATCCTGTGAAAAAAAAACTCGAAAAAGAGAATACTTTTATGCCTCACTACTGGCATTTAAAACAACAAAAAAAAGGAAAGGGCTGAGTGCACGGCTGAATCCTGCCTTGGGAAGTGTGTTGGCGTACGCTCGTCTGTTGCTGGCAAGTGCACTGGTAGCACTGTGAGAGTGTATCAGAAGGGTTAACCACTGCACATCAAAGCGAAGGTGCAGGGACGAATGTAATTGAAAACTGGCTGGCCCAGGAAGTATTAGAAGCTGTGTAAATTTTAAATGTTGCTCATCTACAAGACTCAACTCTCAGCGCTGAGGTAGTGACCTATGCCTGTGAGGTTTGCTTGCAAAAGGAAGTTACTGCTTAGATGCATATCAAGGACTACTATCTATTCTTTCCTTTCAAACTGAGCAGAAGCTATTGCATCAGCATGTGAGTACAAACCGGAGTCTAGCTGCTGCAGAAATGTCAAACAGCCTGTCAGGAACAGAGTTACATTCAGTCCTGCCTGCACGAAAGTTTAGCACAGAATGACCTGTAGTGGCATCTTCTCTGTATTTCTGTGATTCCACTTCATTATTAAACTCCATTCCCACTGTGGTCTCATCCAGACTAGGAGAGGTCACATCCAAACATGGAAACAAAGACACACAGCATCAAACACAATTTTATGCCCAATGTACTGCTATTTCAGCTCTGTTAAAGTATCATGATCCACCCTGGGGAAGGAAGGAGAGCCAAGAGGCAGGTGTAGGCAGGTACTTTTCCAATGTGCTAAAAACCATGAGTTTCAAAGCAGAACCCGGCTGGAGGGAGCGAGCAGGCTCACTAACTCACAGGTACTAATGCATTTTGAAACATGACCCATTTTGCAGAGTCAGGGTACAGCAAATGTCTGCACTGTGCTTCTAATAATGCCTATGAGAGTGATAAGGGACACTGCACAGTGCTGTTGCAGGTATGAGAAGCTGTATGTGTAGGTGAGCAGGAGATGGGGCCAGGCCAAACACAACAGGCCCACCTTCCTGCCATACACACGCACACATTATTTTACCAAATCCAGACACAAGCTTATTCATTTCTATTTTAGGCACGCACACACTGCACTACAGACGTTCTCAGTGGCAGGTATCCGTCCCTACGTGCTCAAATTATCTTCTCATAGCTACTCCTTCTGGCTGGTGATGTCTGTCAGAGCTGTGACTACCAGTGCTAGCAGCTCCCCCAGCCACTCCACATTAATTACTGAACAGCAGCAACCCAAACTTGTAACAACCCAAACTTACCATCTATGTCTGAAAACTTCATTCTGGTTGTCCTCACTTCACATTTGGTTGGACTGGGAAACTAGATCAACTCCCTTTCCTCCGTCTGCTCAGAAGGTACAAAGGAGACGAGAGCTAGGAGACTGACTCTATTTTTATATAAATATATACTTATATATATATATATATGTAAAAATCTTGGGCAGATGGGAAAACTCTGCCTGGCTCCAGAAGCTTGTATAGATAAAAATATATATAAAAACTGTTGGCTTCCACCAGAAACAAGATGTTGTCCTAGACAGACCTGTGGCCTGTCCCAGCAGAGCTGTGAGGGTGGAGCAGAAGGGATGAGGGAGCAGTTGGCTCTGAGCAGCCTCAGCCCATGCCTTTCTCCCTACACTGCCTGCAGGCACAGGTGCTCTCCCTGCTGAAAGTCGCCTTGCCCACTGGGTGGTAGCAGCATAACTGTCAGACCAGGTTTCTGAAGCAAACAGGTTAGCTCCTGGAGCCAAACATGAATTTTCCCATCTGGCCAGGATTAAAAACATGTTAGGTGGGGTTCCTGACTTCCTCCTACAATCCTTGAAGCTGAGTGCAAAGGAAGAGGAAGGGAAAGAAATAGCAGCTGTAGAAGAATGGAGTTAGGTAATAAATATCAGGAATGTTATTCCAGCTTCCAGCCTGTGAGGGCGTTAGCAAAGATCTTCAAATAATAAGATCCTGAGGTTCAGTTGTGCAGAAGACTCTGGGAGATTGTAGTGGGAGATTGTAGTGGGAGTCCAACAGACCTTGCTAGTCTGTGGGCCACCTTAGCTCCTTATTACTAATGCTTTATTCTGCTTAGCAATGGGTGAACAGTAAGATCTTAGCTAATAGAAATAACCATGCTTCAGTTTTGAAGCAGAAAGATATTTATCACTTTTCTTGGATCCAGTTAATGTCTGGGTATTCAACTCTTAAGATTAATGTTCATAAGGTTGCTTGCCAGATCCATCTTCATTTCTCCTACATGTCCTCATCAAGCAACAGTTATATAACACTGGATTTTACTCTTTAGGCAAAATAAGTAAGAGAAAAAAGTTCTTCATTTCCTGTGAACAGACCTGGCTTATTTAGTGTCTTCTCATGCATTAATCTCACAGTACCCTTAATGCTTGGCATTTGTTACTATGTGTATCCTCTCTACTAACAACCAGCTGCAACCACAGCATTCACTGCAGAATCAAAGCAAGTGAAACTTTCCCCTCACTGGTAGTTTAAAATAGGAAATAAGACTATTTCAACATTTTAAGAGCAATTCCTGCACTCAGAAAGATGTTAAAGTGAACTGGGAGTACTCACTAACAGTGACCCATTGATGGAACTAGAGAATGAAGTCCTGTTTCTACCCAAGCAGCAGATAGGCTGTGCAGTACAAGTTCTACTGCTTCCACCTCGATCTTGTTCTGACGTCATGTCTAGGACTGAGAAAGTTGCTCAGTCTCCACATCCATTCAATCATACTATTCTTGGAATTAGATTTGTGCCTTCAGGCCTCAACCAATTCAAGATTCAGTTGTATGAAGCATTCATAACGCGAGACAGTCCCTGTCCCAAAGAGCTTACATATAAATAGCACTTTCTAAAAGCAAAGAGCACACGGTCAAGCTTTGCATTTCTGTATCAGACCATCCGCAAAGATGATAATTATTGCCAGGATAACTATGGTTTTATAATGTGAAAATCTTGTCTATTGGGAATCAAATCTCATATCCAGCAAAGCAGCCATCAGATGATAGTAACTATTTTTAGGCTACTTCTGACCTTTCAGAAAGTAAGGACTGTTCAAAAAGATGATTAAAATACTAAGTGAATTATGCAGAGAATTGAATAGTCTGAAGAAAATGTAACTTAATTTAGTCTTGCATAATGCCTTTGGTAACACGGTTAGATTCTTTTGGCCCACGACAGTCACATTTTCCACTGTAGTGTTAGGATGTAAGTTGGGCTGGTTATTGGGTAATAGAGAGGGCTTTCGTACTTGTGCAGACTTCTTAACCTTCAAGAGAACAAAGATTAATCAACAACACTGAAGAGGCTGCTGTCATGAGAACCAGTCATAAGATTTGTAGGGACTCCTGCAGGGGTTGCAATCCTTAAAACTGGTTTGGAATAAAATCTGAGATGGGAGCACATAGAGAAAACATTTTCAACATAAAACCCAACATGGTTACTAGTGATGGAATAACAGAGGTTCTGCTAGTGCAGTAAAGAAATCTGAAGAGCAAAGACCAGTTCCAGTGCATGAAGCAGACATTGTGAGGTAGGCAGAAATAACAGACAAGGCCACCTGGTTCCAAGTTTGGTATCTAAAGCACCCAACTGACCTTCAAAGCAAGTCCTTCTCATTTTGAAGATGGTTCCTGAAATCATTGCCAGTGTACCTTTGGACTGGCTTCTCTTGCCATGTGTTAACATGGAAGTAACCTAAAGGGACAGCTCCGTACATTAAAGCAAGGTACCGAAGGCACACACAGCTGTGTGGCACAGGCAAACATCCACATGTAGCTGCTGCCGGTGTGGTTTCTAGAAACAGGGGACAAGACTTTCAAAATGGTTTGAGATTGCTGACCTCACCCTACTCAACATCATTTCCACTCTTAATATCAGGAGATCTATGCAGATGCTGAACAAGCTCTTGAAAACTGCCTCAGATTATGTGTATTTGAAAAGGGGTGGGCTACGCTGCCTTTGCCTGTGGCCATACTGATCTGCCTGAGACACCTGCATCTGAAGAAACCTTAGCACACACTCCTTCCTAATGAAGACGGAGCAGTGAGTTTCTGAGATTCCTTAACTAGGAAATAAACCTCCTCTCCAGGCTTGTCACATGAGGCAGCCTGAGACAGGATGGGTTCAGCTCGTCACGTCAGCTTTCTCTGAGCTGCTAAATGTCTTTCGTTGTGGCGTACAACAAAGTGCTTAACGCTACCTGGAAGTTGGTGCAGCAGGTAGTATAGGTCAAGCTGAGGATCTGAGAAAGTACCAAGCCATGATCACATTAGAAAAAGCCTCCTTAAATCCATACAAAATCATTACCTATCTACCCAACAAGTAAAAATATCTGAGGCTTTGCTGCCAGACCTCTCAAAACAAGGGAGAAAGGGAACAAGTAGCTAGTGGGAACCAAAGAAATGAAGAGCTGAACTTCAAGAGAAGTGTTAGCTGTCTGGATAACTTCTGGGGAGAAACAGAACCAGGGAAAGGTGGAAGCAGTTGGCTTGTACAGCAAGTTCCTGATGCGGAATCAATGGAAGTAGTCACAGAGCTCGAAGGCTGGGCTGGATGCAGGGGAGATGGTGCTCCAGCTGGTTCTGCTGCAATAACAGCAGGTAGGTCCAGACCTGCACGTTGTGTCTGAAAGCAGCAGAGCCAAATCAGCCAAAGCCCGAGGGTCCTGTTTTCTCAGCTACCCCTAATAAAAACGAACGTGGCACAGGAGAGGATGAAGGCAAGTGCTCTGCATTGTATGTTTTGCTGAGTTTTCCATGGGCTGGCAACAGCTTTTTGAGCACTTCTGGGCAGCCAGGGAAGAAAAAAAAAATGAAAAAAAGGAAAAAGGAAACTAAAACTAAAAGCCACAGGCCAAGCTGAAGGCAAAGCAGTGGGAGCTGAGCACTGCAGCCTGCAAAGGGTGTCCCGAGTATCTGCACGTCACAAAAACTGTGTGTGCAGAACTGAGAGTTGCCTTTGCAGGAGCCAGTGGCTGGGGACACAAAGGTGCACAAGGGGGAAGGGAAGCAGAACCCAGGCTCTGTGCCAACCCAGATAACCAAGGGGACCGGAGGAAGGAAACCACAAAGCTCTGCAGTAAACACAGGGATTAGGAGAGGGGTAGATGAACCAGTCAGACAAAGTAACTGACCCCAAACTCTCTTCTCAGAACTCAGATAAGATTTCTGTTTTAAAAATATCCAGTGCTTTCCTCTGCTCTCACTTCCTATAGATTTTTTATTTAACACTTTCTGGTTTTGGCTGGGAATGGGTAAGAAAGTGCCAGGATACTGCTAGGAAATCTGTCTGTTCTCACAGTGTTTCTGGCCCAACCAGGAGTAGGAGGGAGCTGGACTCTCAAGAGAGAGTCTGTTTCCATTTAATTTCCAGGCCAGTTTTGCAGACTTACAAGGTCAGAGTAAGGTGCCAGACTTCTGGGTGCTGCTGAAAAAAACCTTGAACCCTTGGAAACTTCCTTCTCAGCTGCAAGGAGAAATGTTGCAAACACAAAGGGAAGAGGTTTGATGGTGTCACTGGTAGGCTACTGACATCCATTAGGAAGCATGGAGGGATAGAGCCTCCCATCCCACCTTCTTTTTCACAAACCTCTTTCCTTCTTTCCAAGGCCAGATCTCTGTTTTGTTACAGACGCTATTTAAAGCATGAAGTCAAGGATGGCTCCTGGTTTGCACAGTACCAAGCAGACACTAAATACAAATTATTTCATTAGCCATTTACTTTTTCTTCCAGTTCTGTGCTTTAAACCTTTAAAAAATAAACGGGAGAAACATTAATCACTGTGAGCTGGGTGATGAAGGCAACATCTGGTTCAAATGCCAGAAGGGTTTGCTAGGTGAGGGGCCCTTGCAGGCTACTCTCTTATTTGCTGTAATTCCCTGGAGTAGCTGGGGGTGTTTTAGAGAGGCCAGAGAGGAAAAGTGTTCAGTGCTGATGACTGAAAGGCAGGAAAAGCCTTCCTGAGAGCAAAGTAAAAGCAAAGCCTTGTGGGAACTGCCAGCGTGGGTGTAACTTGCTAGAGGTTTGGTTTTCCCCCCTCCTCCCACAGCAGCAGAGCCTGCATCAGTTATGAACTTCAGCTCCTGTCACGGCACTACTCTGTGTAGCTCTCCTCTACAGGCCAGCCCTGACAAAAGCTTCAAGAACTTTGTGATGTCTCTAAGTGTCAGTAAGCAAATGCGGAAACGGTGCTGAACCTGCCACTCAAAGGGTTCGTGGAGTCAGCACAAGAATTTGTCAAGCTGTTCTTCACCACTTCCCTGGGGTTAAATCCTCAGCCCTTTTCAATGTATTTATTTTCTTCTGGCATACCAAAGAAACCACCCGTTTGAAAACATTTGCTTTTAAAAAAGCCTCAACCCATCCACAATCAAAGACAAACAATATTTTCTGGAATTCCGGGAGGGAAGACACAAGGATCCATATTTTAGATTTCAGAATAGTCACCTTGCCTCTAGATGCAGTTCAGACCCTTAATGTTTTCAGATCTTTATTTTTCTAATGGAAGAAAGTTACTTCAGCCCAGCTTTCTCTGCTGCCAGCACCACTTCCACACAGTCCAGAGGAAGCAACACCTATCCCCACTCTCTGTTTACGTAACTGACATGTCCAAAGCAGCAAGATGTCCCATTCCACGCAGCTACCAAGAGACAGAAAAATGGCATATAAAAGCAGCTGCTTGGTTTAAGGTGATGGCAACATATGATGCATAAAAACAAGTTTCAGTAACTCGAAAATACTTCTGAGCAGAGGTAAATTAAGAATTAATCTTAATGCGAGCTAACAGTGAGCTCATTAAGCGTCACGGGGTAGGAATAGTATTTGTCTCATTGTTTACAGAGTGTATTTAATAAACAAATATCATGCTTTAACCTCTGACTCCATCAGAAAGATGAATTTCTGAATCCACCTGCATATTTCAGAGACTTTCTGAAGTTTGAGAATTCCTGTAATGGGAGAAATGGCTTTGGAGGCACGATCAGACCTAACGGATGTTCACATTGACACAGGGTTCCCTCCCTACATGCATGTGTTTTCTGTTTGTTTAGGAATTTTGTGCTCTCCCCCAGTAAGATTTGCACCTACAACCTTCTGTTGTCCAACTGGTCTTAGAAGGCCTCTCTGGAGAAACCTCCCTTCAGAAAGATTCTGGCGTATCTAGCAAGGGCATACATGCAAATGCAAAGAGCTGTCTTGGAGATACCTTGAAGGCATTCAAAACCTGACTGGGCATGGTCCCAGGCAACCTGCTCTAGCTGACCCTGCTTGAGCAAGGGGGCTGGACACGATGACCTCTAGAGGTCCCTTCCAACTGCACCCAGTCCGTGACTCTGGTTACAAACCCAGGGCTCTGGGTGCTGGGGAGAAGCATAAATGGAGACATCCTTTTACCCACACAGAAAGTTTTTCAGACTCTCCTGTCCTTGTCTGCCACTGCACAATCCCATGCCTCTTTTCCTCAGGTTTCTCTTCTCTGCTGAGCAGCCACTTCGTTCCTTTTCCTCTTTACAGTATTACAATGGCTGAACCCTGAAGACAACTTTGCAACGATTCATCAGGAGTTTCTACTCAGACATGGCAACCAAAGTAAACACAGTTGGAATTTGTCAGTCAAGACATTCTGGAGATACCCATGGGGAAACTGTCAGGCAGAAAACATTTAAAAACAATAGAAGTGCTGCTTAAAACACAGACGTTCATATACCTCTCCTGAACTTGGGCTTGCTTTCCTAGAAGATGTACCATATTTAAATAAAGAAACAAGAAAAGATGTGGAAAAAAAAAGCTCACCATGAGAGACAAGGTGCACCCTTAACTGTGAAGTAGCTACAAGATTCCCAGTTGCCAGCTATGCCACAGCATCTCTCCAAACCTGTTTTAAATGGCACAAATAATCAAAATCCCTACATGTTTTATTAAAAAGTAACAAATATTGTACACGTGCCTGCTGTATCTACAGAATGTTTAATATCAGAAAAAGGAAGAGCGAAGGCTAAACATTCAGAAATGGTATAGGTAATGGAAAGCTGGGCTATTAATTTTCAGTGCTGCACAGATGGTAGGAAACGAGAGCACAAATGGATATCCAAAAAAGCACCAGAAAAGATACGCAGTTTTCTGACTCTGAGCTTAATAAACACATGCAAATACTTTCCAGGCATGTTAGTTAAAGGAGTCATAATGTGCATGAATGCTAAAAGAAGGCCCAGGGCTGGTAGAGGAACTAGGAATGAGCCATCTGATGGTGTTAATTCTATAAGGTGTCATTTACCATGTCAGAAGAAAGGATTTTAAAACCCTCTGAAGGTACAGAGCATTTGCTAAAGCAACTTTTGAACATCAGCGTCTTGTTTTGAGATTATTCAAACAGCAGTAGTTCCTATCATCCACTCACTCCTGGGGAGAAGGGCAACTGCACAGTGTAATATATAAAAATACACAACCTCTTTGATGTTACATGCTGCCAGATAATTACCAGAACTGCACAGCCGGCTTAACGTTGGAATTATTTGGTTGTGTCTAAGCATTGTGGGTTTTAAATGCTCAAGGCCTCCAATCAGTACAATCTGAAGTCATCAGCAGTAATTGTAAATTAACATTCTGAATGTTATTTGGTCACCCCATAAATTCCTTGGCACTTTTTTCGGTGCACTAGGCCTTGACCTAACGGCTACCCTCTGGTGATCCAAGAAAGGAGTTTATGTTTGTAGGCATTGAACTTTAAGGAGTCTTTGAACAAAAGCCATAAGGCAGGTATGTAATGCACCTAACAATCCACTGGGGAACTCAACAAAAACACAAATACTTTAGCTAGCCTTACAGCTTTAGGCTTCAGAAGGAAATATCCTCATTATTAAGCCACTCTCTCTTCCAACAGTTTTAAATCACAGACTCAATAAACATTTTGGCTCCTTCAATAACATACGTATATGCGTATCTCTCTCTAGGAAAGGAAGAGTTAATGGACATAGCAGATGATGGGGAGTTTCACCAGCCTTCCTAGAATACAAGGGCTGGTAGGCCCTTGACAGCAGCAGCTGCAGGCTCGCTCACAGCCTGCTCCCCAGCTCAGCTGTCTAATTACATATCGGGACACACGGAACCTCTCTTGGCCTAACAGCTGTCTCCCTTAATGGACTGCCCAGTTCAATGCTTCCACAGACATCATCAGTTCTTCCCTGCTCAAATCGTCTTCGCACACGTTCTAGTTCAAACCTGCCCTGGGGAGAGAGGAATGGTCAGATTCCAGATTACCTTTGCACAGGCAAGAAACAGAATTATTTTGTTCTGGCATTCAGGCTGGAAACCAGATAATCCTGTAAGTGAGCTGAACCGGTCACAGTGTGAAGCTTTAAGAGAAAGCAGTTATAATTTCATAACAAACTTCAAAATAAATATGGTAAAAGTGTGCCTAAGTCAAAGGCTCCTCTTTAAAGGATACTGCAGATAGCCATCTTCCTAAGCTGATTTTTACTTCCTTTAGTGGAAACAAAATACTGTGGATAAGTGCTGAGACGTGTCTTTAAGTGAGGCTCTTATCGTTGCAATCTTCTCACTGTGACAGGAGTGGGGTAAGCAAAGCCAAGGTTAGATACTGCTTGGCTAACAATAGAAGCATGTGGTGCCTTTCAGAGCATGAATGCCAGTTTTTTACTGCAGGTGCTCTTGTGGTGTGGCCACAGGAGGAAAGCGATAACTGACATCCTTTTCCATTCAATTTAGTCAAAAGAGTGTTTGTAATTTAGGAGTTGACTGGCTGAAGCTCAGCCCATATGGTAGCTGTTGTTCAGCAGAGGAAAAAAAAGAAGTACAGTACTTAAACCAGAAAGAACAGGCAGTCTGTGCATCAACTCAAAGCTTCAAGAGGGTTCTGGCCCACTTTCATTCATATTTAAATGTGTGCGTTCACACTGGGGACAGGGACACTGAGCCACGTTTCCTAATATTGCAAATTACTGCTTTAAGTATTGCATGTTATGTACAAAGAGAAAAAAAAACCAACCTGAATGCAGATTTGCACCAGTGTCCCATAAGAAATGCTGAAGGTTAGAAGCAAAACCAGCTGGAAAATACATAAAGAGCACAGCACAGACTATAGTCTGGTCTTCTTTCACAATGTTCATCTCCCATTTGCCTTCTGATCAGTATCTCTAAAAGGCTCAGAAGTTGCTGTCCATAGCACGTAATTGTGAACACAAAGAAAACATAAACTGAGCAGATCATTTTAAATACATCCACGAGGTGAAATGTCATTCTGTAAGGAAATGCCTGGACTTAAGAGAAAAAATGTAACTGTTTTTTCTTTTCAGTCTTTTTCGGAAAGATGGGCTGTTATCACTGTTTCCTTGAAAACATTTTAAAAAGTTTAAATTGGCAAATACTTCCCATTGATTCTTACAGAGAAAACATTACTCCAAAACAAGAAACTGAAAGAATGACATCAAAATGAAAAGAGTGGGATGATGATTTCAGGTTAATTTTTAGCTTTTGGGGGAGTACTGTAAAATAAATGATCACTACAGGGCGCACTGGCTGCTTACAAAGAACATGCAATCTTGCTGGTATTTTGACTTATATTCTACAGCTATGGAGCTTCCCAGGAAAGAAGGAATAAAGGAAAACAGGCAAAGAGAAAAAGCAGCAATCTGGAAGGAAGAAAAGGAAAAGGGGACAAAGCTGACCTTTTTCACACTTGGCTTTCACTACTGTCCAGCCACGTTTTTTAAACATTTATGGTATCACTGGGGACCTCAAACTGATACACGACTCAAAGCAGAGATGTGGTTATTAAAATTGTGATTAGCAATCACAAGTGCAGGGCTTGTGAAATTATGCTTTTCCTGTGCAAACAAATCCCACAGATGTGAGCTTTGGTGACAGTGTATTTCACATCACTGTATGCATTGGCAGCTACTGCCAAGCAGCTTCAATTTTGGTCCATTTTCCCTTTAGTTTAGGATAGGACACAGATCACATTAATAAGCCAAAAAGGACATGTGCCAGCCTGAAATAAAATCAATCAGAAATGGTCAAAAAATAATTTCTACAGTCTCCCAACTTGTTCCCAAACTGTTCAGTGTGTTGCAGTCAGATCCTCTTAGGAACTGTTTTCTCTTCCTCTTGCATGTGAAAAGCCATACAAACATAACAGGAAACTGAATCTGCAGGAAGAGCGAAAGTGACTGCACACAAATTGCCCTCAGACACACAAGGGATCTGAAAACACTGGTTTGATTTGGTTGATTTTAATGCCATTATATGAGGCATTAACTTGGCACTAGAAATACCAAACAACATAGAAGGCCTATATATCACCCGAAAGGTAAAATACACATGAGCCAACACATGGAAGCACCAACAAAGGGAAGAGGCTTTCTTTGGTTCAACCCGGTAACAGGCTGTGCCAAGAATATTAAGATCTTCTGACTCAGAAAATACGCAGCTCATTACCCCTTGCAATACCCTGGGTGACAACATGAAGGTATTTTCTAGAGAAACTCACAGGCAATTCAGAGGTGTTTTGAAAGAACCATTTGCAAGAAGTTCCACTGAAAACAAGTTATGTTAAATGAGAAAATTGTCTTTGCTGATTCATGCAAAATTGGCCTTTTCTATAAATGAAGGACATTTGCTGTAGGTAAACTGACGCATTTTGGGTTTTTTTTTTTATGTTTCTAAAATGTAACAGTTGGTCACTGTGAAGAGTTTCCTTTTGCTGTTGTGTTTAAAGCTTATCAATAAAGCTACTTAGGTGACAAAATTAAAAGACAACACCTAACTTACAGCTCATCTAAATGTGCATACACTGTGGGTTAGCATATACTGGACATGTTATGGACATTAAATGAGGTGCTGAGTATTCAAATTTACTACCTTTTTTTATTTTCAGCAGCCAAAAGTTAGTTACACATCTAAATATTAGCAAAAGCATGTTATTATTCCATACTATACTTCCTCAGGTTTTATTAGCAAGGCCAGGAGTCAGCCTTAGTGATTTACAGTCTGTAAAAAGGATGATGTCATTGTAATATGAAGAAGGTCAGAATCCCCAAAGACAAATTATCTTAACAATAGAGTGAGATCATTCCATATACTTATCTGCTCCAAGGGGCAATAATCAAACACACCTACATGTAAAGCCTGTGCTGAGCATTACGGTAAAAGCTACAGAGGCAGCACTTTCTCCAGCGCAATACAGTAGAGTGTTGCAGATTTTCCTCTGAGGTTCACTCATGAAAAAGCTTACTCCGCGAGGGTCCTAATCCCATTAATTTTTGTTGAAACATTACAAAGAAAATCTCATAAGCATATGTAAGCTTGACTAGAAGATCTGTATCCATTTCAAATAGAAACACTGATAACTATGTGGAACTAAATAATGGGGCTCATTAAAAAAGGGCGATTGTGTCTTTGAACTTTCATGTAAAGTTTAATACACAGCTTGGTCCCTGCACTAAAATTCTACAGGCTGGTTAAGAATCAAATCTGTGTAAGAAATAAAATTCCCCATAAATTCTCAACCGAATAAGTAAGTTTAACTTTCTTGATATTAAGAACTACGAAGACAAGAGAATTACACCAGTTTATGCTATCTGAAAAAACATCCACACTTTGTTATTCCTTGAGTAATTTCTACAGAATCCTACTGGTTGTATCTCCATTACCTTGTGCAAAACTTTCCTGTGGGTATGGGGGGTGGAGGTTGCTATATTGAGGTAAAAAGAAAATCTGTCTCTACATGGAGTGTTGCTAATTATCTGCACAGGAATGTGCAATTCATCAAAAATTAAGAAAGTTTTGAAAAATGATGAATTAACTTGTAACACAAGGTCTCCTCTTATTTAGAAGTGATAGCGTTGAATTGTTAGCTCGCGTCTTTCATCTCAAATAAATAGAAATTGCCAAAGTTCAGCGCTTCTCAAGTGAAAAATAAGTCTTACATAGTACGTTTAATGAAGAACTGCAATTGTGCTCCTGCATGAGCTAACTAGCTTCCTGGTTGTGAGTGTTTCATTTAAACCTCTAAGAGGACATCAAAACACATTTACATGAATATAGATCATGGCTTCCGTTGGGCGATTTAAATGCATCTTACAGCTGTGGAGAAGGATTTTCTCAGTATTCAAAACATCCTTCTTAAGAAAAGGAATTATTAACTTACTACTTTCTTTTTATACATATCAATAAAATTAGACTCACCTCTGAACCCACATATTCTCTTTGCAGCAACCCTCATCCTCCTTCCATTTGCCCTGTACCAGAACTCTAATACTTTTGCCTGACAAACATCTTGTGGCACATTCTGAGTTTACAGTAAATGCTCCTCCAGGTAGACATGTCTCACAGCTCTTCCCACCTGATTCCCACAGTATTCCAGCACAGCCTACAGAGTTTCTAAAGTCAGGTCTTTCCATTACTGATTAATATTGGTGTGCTGGAAAACTGACCATCATGAGGAACAACTCCCCCTCTATGAAATATGTTGCCTATGGGTATTTCTTCTAGAAGGTTAGGACAATTACTTTTTAAATCAAGCAAACAAACCCAACAAAAAAGGCTGTTTCTTTAGCAGGAAATGCTGAGAGTGGAAACTCAGTCTCAGGCTTCTTTCGTGAGATAGTTAAATGTTTGCTCACCTTGCAGATCATCTGTGTGGGTGAAGGTGAATGATGCAGCCCTATCAGTTGATCTCGGGAATGTGAACCATTAAGGAATCATCCTGCCCTGGGGGACCCAACAGGGTGTATGTATGGAAGGCTGTATGAATTAATGCTTCATAAACCGGTAATGACTTCTGATTAGATATTATAATACATCCCTGAGTAATCAGCAGGAAAAAACACCCCAGATTTTGCCACACAATCCGAAAATCATTCACTTCACTTCCCGCAAGTATGCATTTAGCTTTTTAAAAAACACTGTGCAGCAAATTATGTAGTGTTCAAAAAGGCATTTGCCAGGGCTGAAGGAAAAGAGAAAACACATTTTTTTGATAATGTAATGAGTTCCTGGGATGTTCTCCCCTATTTTTGTATCTCAAAAGAAAAGTAGCATGCTCTTTGTTATTGTCATTGTATGCCAGCAATGAGTATCGTCATAAAGAGGTTTGATATAACAGCATCAGAAAAGGAAATATGACACAATGAGGGAAGTCCCCGTATTGCCTTGGAACACTGAGTATATACCTATAATTCAAAAGATTTGTTTAAATCCACAAGGTAAAAGGGATGCAAAACAAACAACTCCTCTTAGCCTTAATTTTTAAAGAAGTGTTTTAGAGGATAACAACATAAAATCAACATAGTTCAAAGTCATGGAAAATATCCTTTGATTTGGAAATTAAAACTTGCAGAATTTCAGTCTCTAAGTATCAGGTAATCATTATTTCTGCAAACCTCTGTATCAGCTCCATAAATCTTTCCAAACTAATCTTTGTTGTAGCAAAAAAGCCTTTGAAAAAGGCCTACCAAGTCTTATTTTCTCTTCTACAACATTACCTCTGGTTTCACAACTTTCAAAAGTGAAGTTTGCCCATTTATCTAGTAATCATCCTTGTCTCTCGTGGCTCTGATTATTCCTTCATCTACAACAGCATTTGTTGTCAACAGAGTGTAAAGCTTACACTGTGACTTTCTGCCCTTTCGTTACTTATTCAGGATGATTAAAGCTGATCTGAAACAATTTCAAATTGATTTTTACATCTGAAATATTAAGCAGCACAACTTGTCATTTCTCTTCCTCCTGTTGAAGTGCTGGATAATGATGTTGTGTAAGACTTAATGTTTAAGTAAAGTCTTTCTCTCTCATTGAGCACAGAAGAAAGGCCAATTGATAAGAACCAGTGAGAGAAGGAAAGATGTAGCTCAGTGTAGTGTCTTATTTGGTATCACTTGCCCAGTCCCCCAAAGATTTAGCCTAAGCACTTGATTCACAGAAAGGATAACTTGAGACTTCTCTAGTATAGGCATAGTACACACACACTTCTTTGCTTCAAGCCAAGCTAGGGGTTAAGGAGGGCTGCACTTTGAGAAAACATTTATAAAATGAAAACCAAGGTAAAAAATTGAAATAGAACAAGCAATTCTTTAAACATTTACCCTGATAAAAAGCAGGGTAATTCAGCATACACTGAGCAAGGAGGAAAGAATCAAGACTAGAATTCCCCGCCCCAACCCCCTCACCAACAGCTCAGTATTTAGCAGATTTACTGTCAGCTTCCAGCCTTTGTGCTTTGGATTATGCAGACTCAGATCAAGAATTAAATCTAGAGAAAAAGGCATCTGTGCAGGGACTATTAGCAGCTCTTTGTTTTAAAAACTGACCAAAGTTTCCAAAGGATTCACCATATTTTCTTTTTAAATAACGATTTTGCAAGAAGCTTATCTGCAATGAAAAAAAATACCACCACTTTTTATAAAGTATTACAAAAGTCACTTTTACAGTTACAGTAAAAGACCACAACACAGACATTAAGAGTCTGTCCTTCAAAACCACAGGTCTTTCATTTACTCAGTGGTTTGGGATTTTTTGTTTGTTGTTTTTGAAGTAAAAGACTATATTTGGGGGTTCTCGTATGCATTTGGTTTCTTCGGCCATCATGGCGAAGCTGCAAACATTTTCATGTTTTTCTCTAATTTGATGCCAATTTTTTGTTTGGAAGAAAAAGTTTGGAAACTTTTTTTTTTTTTTTTTTTTTTTTTACAGAAAACAGAGATTCTGATGAAACACAAGACCTGAGGTTTTTAGGAAAAACAAAGTATCACACGACTTGTCATAAAAACATTGAGTTGGCAACAGTTAACAGTCTCCTTATGCACAGTAGCTTGCTATTTATAGGAGTGCTCACAAGTCTGCAGACATACCTCTGCTCTCCAGTAATAAACCTATGAAGAAAAAAGGCTCAGCTAGCATTATCACAGATACCTGCCACTTTGTAAGTCAAGAACAAAATGGAAGTGACACAAAAAACAAATCCTCATCTGGCAGAAGTCAAACAAGACTTGACTTAAATCACATAAACCACGGCGAATTATCCAAAATGAGATTCTGGTCCTAAATCTCAAACTACACGTACTAAAACCTCAAGGCTAGGCTGTATCACATAGCATACTTCCATGTAATCAGATGCAATGCAAGGGAGTCAATTTGCCACACCAGTACAAATACTGTGCAGCACGGGGCCAAGACTGACAAATGCCTGACACAGTATGTATGGTTTTCATACTGTTCAGTGATTCTTTCAACTTTCTTCACTGAACTGGTCCTTTGGTCCTTCCAATACAAGGTTAAAGCTAATACCCAACTTCAGCTCCTTTGACCTCTGTTTTCCTTTGGCTGCCTGTTCACAGCACACTCTCTGGAGTATCATGGCTAGTAGTGTGGGAACTTGGCTCTTTTGCTTGTCTAAGACTGAATCACGCACAATATGACAATGCCATTGCTCAAGTCCAAACTGCTAATATCAATACTAAATCTGTTTATACAACAAATGCGAGGGAATCTTAAAGTTACTTCACCTTTCAGGCATGTTTAGAAGACCCAGGTGTTTGCCATTCTTTTCAGTTAGCTATGAGGAAATACACAGTTTCATTCTTTTTGACAAGTATGTTACCTGCAAGCTCTAGTGCAAAACCAGAGCTCAGCTTGTCACTCACTAACTTTGACTACACAGTTAGGTATTTTCCTTTGTCAAGCAAAGTTTTAGCATCTTTGGCTTGAAAGAATGATGTTGATAAGGTCAAGCAGAAGTGACAGCTATCAGAAAGCAGGACAGTTGCTGGACTTCCCTCTTCTACAGCCCAAACTCCACCAGCCCAGGTTGGCAGAGGCTTCCTCATGTGCTTTAGGGTGTTCAACTGAGAGACAACCACAAGAACAAAGAAACAATTAAGGAGTTTCACATATAGCATTTTCTTACATGAGAGGACAGCACTGTCATCTCATGACCCAGGCCTCACACCTTCATGCAGCCTGTGATTCTCAGAACAACATCCCCTCAAAACATGATTTCATACAGTTCCTCAGGCTTCATCTGTCCCAGCATCAAGATTCAATAGAAGTCATGATTTGCTGCTGGGTCCTGGCAGAATGGGATTAAAAAGATTATGTAGAGCTGCTTTTCATACAGTCACTGAAATGCTACCCAGGAAATCACTGCTATTGGGAATGCACAGGTCCCTTCCACCTTGTGCCCTGAAATGACGAGCCTGCCGCAGTCACAGAATCATAGAATAGTTAGGGTTGGAAAGCACCTTAAGATCATCTAGTTCCAACCCTCCCCCCCCCCCCCCGCCATGGGCAGGGACACCTCACACTAAACCATCCCACACAAGGCTCTGTCCAACATGGCCTTGAACACAACTTCCCCTGGCAATCCATTCCAGTGCCTCACCACCCTAACAGTGAAGAGCTTCCTCCTTATAGCCAATCTAAACTTCCCCTGTTTAAGTTTTAACCCGTTACCCCTTGTCCTATCACTACAGTCCCTAATGAAGAGTCCCTCCCCAGCATCCCTATAGGCCCCCTTCAGATACTGGAAGGCTGCTATGAGGTCTCCACGCAGCCTTCTCTTCTCCAGGCTGAACAGCCCCAACTTCCTCAGCCTATCTTCATACAGGAGGTGCTCCAGTCCCCTGATCATCCTCATGGCCCTCCTCTGGACTTATTCCATGTCCTTTTTATGTTGAGGACACCAGAACTGCACACAATACTCCAAGTGAGGTCTCACAAGAGCAGAGTAGAGGGGCAGGATCATCTCCTTCGACCTGCTGGTCACGCTCCTTTTGATGCAGCCCAGGATACGGTTGGCTTTCTGGGCTGCGAGCGCACACTGCCGGCTCATGTTCATTTTCTCATTGACCAGCACCCCCAAGTCCTTCTCTGCAGGGCTGCTCTGAATCTCTTCTCTGCCCAATTTGTAGCTGTGCCTGGGATTGCTCCGACCCAGGTGTAGGACCTTGCACTTGTCATGGTTAAACTTCATAAGGTTGACATCAGCCCACCTCACAAGCGTGTTGAGGTCCCTCTGGATGGCATCCCTTCCCTCCAGCGTATCAACCGGACCACACAGCTTGGTGTCATTGGCAAACTTGCTGAGGGCGCACTCACTCCCACTGTCCATGTCACCAACGAAGATGTTGAACAAGACCGGTCCCAACACCGATCCCTGAGGGACATCACTCGCTACTGGTCTCCAGCTGGACATTGAGCCATTGACCACAACTCTTTGTGTGTGGCCATCCAGCCAGTTCTTTATCCACCGGGTGGTCCATCCATCAAATTGATGTCTCTCCAATTTGGAGACAAGGATGTCATTTAGGACAGTGTCGAACACTTTGCACAAGTCCAGGTAGATGACATCAACTGCTCTACCGCTGTCCATCAGTTCCATAGCCCCACCATAGAAGGCCACCAAATTGGTCAGGCAGGATTTCCCCTTAGTGAAGCCATGCTGGCTGTTACCAACCACCTTGTTGTTTTTCATGAGTCTTAGCATGCCTTCCAGGAGAACCTGCTCCAAGATTTTGCCAGGCACAGAGGTGAGACTGACTGGTCTGTAATTCCCCGGGTCTTCCATTTTCACCTTCTTGAAAATGGGGGTTATATTTCCCTTTTTCCAGTCGTTGGGAACTTCACCTGACTGCCATGATTTTTCAAATATGATGGCCAGTGGCTTAGCAACTTCATTTGCCAGCTCCTTCAGGACCTGTGGATGGATTTCATGAGGTCCCATGGACTTGTGTATGTTCAGGTTCTTAAGATGGTCTCTAACCAGATTCTCTCCTACAGTGGGCCCAAGGTCTTCATTCTCACAGTCCCTGCGTCTGCCTTCCGAGACCTGCGTGGTGTGGTCAGAACATTTGCCAGTGAAGAGAGGCAAAGAAGTCATTCAGAACCTCAGCCTCCTCCAAATCGAGGGTAGCCAGTTCTGATAGCTTCCAGAGAGGGCCCACATTGTCCCTAATCTGTCTTTTATTTTCCATGTACCTATAGAATCCCTTCCTGTTATCTTTCACATCCCTAGCCAAGTTTAATTCTAACTGGGCCTTAGCTTTCCTAACCTGGTCCCTAGAAGTCAAGAGGTTTCTACTGAAATCTCCAGGACAGTGAGGGAGGCAGAGAAACAAGCTGCAGTGGCTTGTTTCTTCATGCTTTCCTTTGCAGAGGCAAAGCTCTACAGAAGGCATGCTCTGACTGGTAATTACATTCTGCCTGTCAGTGTATATTCCAGATAGCATACTTGTGCACTATCTATTATTGAACACTTCTAGAGCCACAAAGCAATCTCATTATGCAATTAAAGCAGTTACTATGAAGGCACCCAGACAAGTGTGATGATACTATTTTCCACAGCATTTTTACATTTCTTCTCCAGCTTTTCCCTTTCACACCAGCTGCACTTGAATTATCCACTGGCCTTGATGCTTAAAATGTTGGATGCGATAGGAACAGACTAGACATTGTTTTAACACAGAAAGGTTAATTTAAAATAACCTTTCTAAGCTGCTCACACTGCATGACAGCAACATTACAAGGAGAAGACATGGATTCATAAATAGGATCAGCTTTCAATCCCCAGACCAGTGATAGCAGCACTTGTCATGAACATACTGTGCCTAGTCTCCAGGGGAAGTGCAGCTTCAGCTGCTGCTTACACAGCTCCTTCTGTCAGTCACTCCATAAAGCAATGCTGGCTTTTTCTTCTAAAAAGACATTCACTTGACCTCCTAAAGGTAAATGCTACCATGACAAGAGATGAAAGACAGAAAACAATCAGCTGCAGGTATGCTCCATAGCATGTCTGCTACTATATCAGCACCAGTTGCTGGCTCTGGATATGTCTGTAAGCCTGAGGAAATAAATCAGCCTTTGGAATTCGGTTGATTGTTATAAAACCATCACTTAAAGGAGCATTAGAAAAACACAAAAAAAGGCCGTACGGTCAAACACACATATTAGAAGCAACCAGAAACCACTGCCTGATGGTTTTATCAGTTCCGCTGTGAGAATTTTTGAGCTTCTTTTTTCTCATCTCAGTCCCTGCTCCTACACGATTGACCTTGACTTTGCATCCTTCCCTTTGAACAAAGTAGGACTAAAATCTGAGAGCACTCAGGCAGCAAGTCCAGCCAAAAGGTTATACTGCATTTAGATGTGGCAAAGGAGTGGGACTCCTGAAGCTGCCATGGATTTCAAGTCCTCTTTAAGCATGATTATATCTGCCTCTTCATCATGATCAACCTTTTTACAGGACAGCATGTCCACTAAGGACAGCATTTAGACTTGCATTGCATGATGGCCACTCCAAACTATTTTATTCAATCCTACAATTAAAAGACAGCTCAATGTTCCCCTTTTCAAATGCTAAGAAGTCATCACTACAACAGAATATAGCCCTTGCAGGGCACACCAAGTTAGAAGGCCAGGGATCATTTTGTACTAACTCACTCTTAAAAGTTCGTTGCTTACTGTACAGCCTTCTTTTTACATAAAGACTGTGGGCTCTTCCTTCCTTTTTAAGCAAGCTATAAGCCAGAATTAATGTTTTCAGAAGATTATGGCAGAGGGGACAATGATACACATTAACTGTCATGGAGTCATCACTAAAGCTCAAAAGTTTCTTAAGATTTGCCTCAGAGTCTGAGGCCTTTGCTCCAGCAAAACAAATGATAAAATATTCCAGGGTAGAAGTTCACACAGGCATAAGTCATTCAGAAAGCAATGAAACAAGAGTGATTTATTCATTACCTTACTTAATTTATTAAAGTGTAAAAGAACCATATGAAAAATTCTGGAAAGAGCTCTCCCCAGATGGGAAAAAGCCAGCACTGAATCGGTGATGATGATCAATCTGCCTCCCATTTGTAATTCCACTTGAGAAGATGCATATTTTAGCTGTGCTTTGTGGCCACTTTACAAAAAAGCAGAATAACATTACTGAATTCCCCTCCCTCTCAGGGGATAGCAAACATGTCTGTGAGCATGTAGGAAATGCAGGGTTTAAAAAGGCTACAGATTCTTTTGACAAAAGTTTTAATTTTGCTGCCTGTGCAGATTATTATTTATTATTAGCCTTTTATACCAACAGCTTTTCTGGGGGAAAAAAATGCATCTACAGATCTCACTGGAGAATAGTGAGATGCCATTTCTGTAAGGGTGAAGGACAAGCCTTTTATATGGCCATCAAAAATGCTAACAGGAAAACACTACTGAATTTTGCTCCCTTTTTTTTGGTTCAAATTCCAGAATCAGCAAATCTTCATGAAGATAAGCAGTTTCAGTTAAAAAAAAAAAAAAAAAAACAAACAACTACATAAGTTGATAATAAAAATATTCCTCTAAAGAATCAGTGGGAGGTTATGGAGTTGGATCCCTGGTAAAATAGGAAATGAAGGAGGAGGGATGAATAGAGGGAGAGGAAGGATAAATTAACAATAAATAAATAAATAAAGCTCCTGTAGGAAAACAGCATCTGTTGAAACAGAAAAGTCTCTGCCAAACAGCCCAAACCACACTATTTCATGGTGTCTATTTTTTCCTCCTGTTAGTCATGATTTGCAGGAGTTTTATAATCATGGAATCATACAGCTGTAAAAGACCAATGGCCCCCAAACTTTTCAGTCAGGTTTATTTATAGAAACCATAAAAATAAATACTAATTTTTATCTTATCTACTTTTCAGTAGATCCGAACCAGAACAAAAACAAGTCAAAAAGCACACACTCACAACAGAGGATATGACTAAGCCACATCAAGTAGATTAAGAGACCAAAATTCAGAAATACTGCTAAATCAAAATGGTATTTACATGTAAATGTTTTATCTTACATGTAAACTATTTGCCTAAACACCAATAAAATCAGCCAGGCCTACACAGATATCTCACATTAACACTGTAAGTATTTTCCTTCTCAAGGCTGTACTGAAGAAGCAAATCACAGACACTGCAAATTTGAGGAGTAGAACTGCAACTGGTGAAGAACAGCACAATAACTGTACGCACTTGCTATCATTTTACAGACATATCTATGCATGGTTTAAAATAAGAGCTTCTACTCCACATTCTGCCAACCTCTCCCCAGCTTCACTGGATCCCAGTCTACAGAAAATCCCCAAGAAGCTTGAGTTATGGCTGTGGAAATAGCATCAGCTTTTCCAAAAAACACCTTCTGCCTGGTAACACTACCAATGTGGATGTTTGTCTTATACCCAGCTGAGATGTCGCAAATGAATCCACAGAATTCAATTGTAAGTTTAAAGTTCAAAAAATAGTAATAAAAAATAAAAAAGCTGTTTCAGACAAAAATGTGTATTTACCTGGCTTTCTGCATATTCTGGTAAGATTTATACCTATTGGGTAGAGGGGGAGTAATATAGCAAGACAATATTCCTGAATCAAACTCAAAGCTTTGGTGCGTCCATGCTTTTTAAAATACTACTTGGCTTAAAACACTTGTTTCCAGGTCATTTTTCCTGTCATTGAAAACCTACATGATACAGATATTTAATTAAAAAGCTTTCAGATAATCTTACCTATGGTCAAAATAAGAGGAGGAAAACGAACACAAAAATGCTCAAATTCAAAAGAACATTTACTAACTTGAAATTTTACGTAAATATTTTATCTTTAAAAAACCATGTTTCAGGATTGGTTTCATTTCCATGGATTTTGTCTATCAAAAGTAATCACTTGATGGAAATTTCTTATAAGCATCCTGTGAGTAGGGACATAGCAGTAGCAGTTAAAAAAAAAAAAGCAATTAACATTTAACACCCTCCAAGGAAGGATTTCAAACATTTTATGAATACCAAAGGACTGTGTATGACCATTATAACAAGTACAAAAAAGACCTAATCACTATTTTCCTGACTGTCCTTATCCCATATATGATGCAACAAAGAAAATTATACTCCCTTGCCTCATTTCAACTCTTGAGTTTTCACAGGCAGTCTGGTATGAACAAGAATCAAATGAATCAGAAGCTATGTGAGAACTCAAACCAAGCATTAAAAAAAAAATGGTGCTGACAAAATAATCCAGCTCATTCACATCCTCTCCTCCACATGCTCTTCTATTTCTGCTTCCAAAAGAAACTAGGAAGAAGCACAGAAGTCTACACAGCATTCTGAACCAAACTGAAGTTACAAAGGAGAAGCCCTAACAGAAGTAGTAAAGCCTTTAGGTACTCTGCCCGAAGAATTGAGGCTGAAATGATCAGGACCCGAAGAAAAGTCACCTGAATTCCCAGTTTGAGTTCTGTTGCCAAGCCACACTGTCTACAGTTTTAAGCAGACCTGCAAGCTTCTGTTCTTCAAGTTGCCTCATCTGTAAATGGTATTTGTCTAGCACTACATTTTTAAATGAAAAAAAAAAATTAATAAAATCAGACAGATGAATTAGAGGAACATCTCTAATCAAAAGTGCAGTTTTACTCCCAGAATTGCCAAGTTCAGTGTATTTACCTCCTGTGTAAATTGATCTCCAGTTTCTCATTTATACTGGAGACATTTATTCCCCCCACCCAGTTTGTGGAAACAAAGAACAAGCAAGCACTTAGCAAAAGCTGAGATTCTTTCATCCTTGTGGGTCTCAGGTAGTTGCACAAACAGGTGACTCTTTGCATGCACAAACCCATCATTTTTCTCAGGCATGGCAATATGCCAGGCCAGGCTATAACAAGCTCATGAGTTTAAGGTTCCCTTTTAATCTGCCCGAAAAACCAACTAAAGATTCCTCAAGCAGCATTACAGAATTTCCTGCCCACAACTCTTCATGAGAGGAATCTTGTTGCTGATTTGTCATCTACTGTAAAGCCTGCCTTGACCCATCTCTCCCCTCTAATGCTATTGGAAGGACTACTCAAGAAGATTGCAAGGTACTTGAACTGTGCTGCTTGCAACCTTCCTATAGATTTATTATGGCTTTCTCCACACATTTATAACCCAGCACCTCACACAGAACAGCAGAGGGTTCTGCCATGCACTGTGAGAAATGTAAAGGACTTTTAGAATTGTGATTATAAACATTAAAGAGGAGTTTCAACTCAACACAATGGCTATTTGGAGTCCAAGAATTTTGCCAGGACCCCTCTGCTATCAGAATGAGTATTCAATCTAATAAAGCATTCCAAAATCACTTTCTCTTCCATGCTCTAAATTTACCAGAAGTATAGTGAACAGTCCAAATGTTGCATGTTTCTCTCTTCTTGTCAGCAAGCTGGCTGACTTTATGAAGAAGTGACATTTTCTATTTCCCACAGAATAAGGTTCCAAACATTAATGTCTCAAACAAGAAGAGTTAGTTTCTAGGGTTAGCAGGGAGTAAAGAGATCACATTCAGAGCTAATTTGGGAACTGCATGTTTTGGTACAGAAATATTGTGCTTCTTTCTCTGGTGTCTCTGCTCTCATCAATTCTAATATTGAGGCTGCAGCTGAAGTCCTAAACTAATGTAGAAAGAGGAGCAGGAAAGAACACACATCACAGATTCCAGTTTGTTTTTTCTTTTGGACTTCTGTTTTAAAATGTAAGCAAAGTTTGTTGAAAGAAACTAAAAACTATGTGGAAAAAAAATGGCGAATAACCTAAGATTACAAGTGCTTGAGAAAATGAAAGATTTTTAAAGCAAGAAGGTAAAAGAAGTGTGGCCAGAGACAAGAGAAAGGGACTTGCTGGCCACTGCTTAGTCTTTATCATCCTCTGGGGAAATATTTTTGGGTTGTTTTTTTCTTTCTACAAAGTGGAATCATTTGAATTATCATATGGCTTGCCCAGTGAATAGTTATCATTCTCTAATAAATATTACCATATAGAAGCTGTTGTTTTTATATGTTATCAATTGTAAGCAGCCTTGATTCTACTAAAGCCAGTAGAGCCAAATCACGTCAATTGAGTGCGTAGTTTTCAGAAAGCTAAAAGTGTACTGAACATTTACACATACAAAATATTTTAAAAGCTGTGCATGCTTATTTTAAATATGTATTATATTTAGCAATAAAGCTGGTAATGGAAAATGAAATTATATAATGGCTAGCTCTCAATTAAATCTTTCCATGGCTTGCTCCATCAGCAAGTTATTTATCCTGCTTTGCAGAGATTTTCCAAAATTATGTCACATTGTTATGTATGTATAACAAAGCCAGGGAAAAACAGCTACATCAAATTACTTCTTGAATAATCCAGAGAAAAATGGTTAGAAATTCATGGCACATAAGCAATTAGATTCTCTTCCTACTAGTAGCTGTTACTAAAGAAAACAGATCTCAAATATTGCTGTTAGCATTTCTTGCTGGTTGGTTTGATTTTCTTCTGCTAGTTTTTCCCTTTATAAATAATACTGTTGCAACATCCTGAATTATCATCCTTATGCAGTTTGAGATGCAACGGAAAAACTACCATAACAAAATATGGAAGCTCTTGTTAAATCTTTTAAAATCTATGTTAATGCTCCTTCTGCTTATTTAAGTACAGTAGATCACAGTTAACAATTACATAATCATAATAATGACCAACCTGCCCTATTCCAGCACTTTTGTGACTGCAGGCCAGATATCCCTAGCTGTCTTGGATTCAGCTAGCAGGGTAGCTATATTAGCCAAGATCTCATTACAAACATTCAAATCTAGACTGGTTTTTGCATTCCCTCTATGGCTATATCAGCTGGCAGTGCCCAAACTATGCAAGTACGTTTGTTCAAGCTCTAATACGGCTGCTGTGCAGAACCCCCTTGCAAAACATAGCAATTTACTGAACAACCTTCTAAGAAAGGCAAATATTTCATTTGCTTGAATAATTCATAAATACAATGTTAAAAGGAAGCATTTCCATAATGATACCAGACAAGCTGGAAAAGAAAAGGCTGCTATTTAAAATAAAAGTTAAGCATTCAAAATCATTCTACTTGTGAAATAAGTTTTCTTTCCCCTAAGAAAACAAAACTGACAAGTAAGTTCTGCCTGCTGCATTAACTGACACACAGAGAATGTTTATTCAGGGAAACCAAATAGGTGCTAAAGGAATACAGTGCAATGACAAAGAAATTGTTGCATTCTGGAAAGAAAAGGATAACCTATTTGCATGGTTATCTGAAACAGAACTCTGCAATTAGCAAAGACAAGAGGTAGCAGAACATCAGTTGGCACAAGATTTAAGGACTTATTTCCCATTCATTTAACTAAATATTAGAAACTCCTCAAGGACACCTACCTATTCAGTATTAACTATCTCAAATTCTTGTCCTTTCCTTGTATAAATCTAAGTAGCCAAATGAGAAGACAATTCACACACCATGGTTCTCTTCTATCCAAGGTTTCCATTTTTCTTAACTAAAACTTATGCCCTGTGAGGACTTTTTTTCCTGTTAGTCTTGGTCTGAGCCATTTTGGAGCCTTCTGCCTCCTAGACACCTGCAAACAGCAAGTCATTTTGTATATTTTTGCAAGTGTTTCCCTTCACTGAATTCAAGGCAACACGCTAAATGGGCAGAAACTTCTGCAAGAGTCTGGAAACACACAGGATTGGCAGAAGTAGCTGTGTGCTTAGTTCAGAGACTGCAGCTCCCAGCTTAGGATAATCCTATGAATTTTTTAATAAGATGTGTTGCTCTAAGGAGGGAAAAAAGACAAATCTTGCTTGGTTGGCAATGCTTAGTCTTTCACATGTGCTATTTTTGATCTCTGATTTAAAGAGGATAACATTACTGCTTTAGATGCCTGCTTACATGAGGAATTGAGTAAAACAAAATAGTTTAGAAACTCCCAATGGGCTTACATCTATTTGCACAGAGTTAACTATAGGAAGTACTGGTGAGTAACAAATACATTACAGAAATCAAAATAAATTTTAAAAACAGACTCAAAACCAATAAGGAGCTAAATTCAGTGGAAAGTTTATTTGCAACAAACTAACCAGCTCTAACTGTAATTACATCTGATAAACCAGAAAGAAAGAAAATTGAATTGAGTTCCTAATCCCATGACAAAGTTCAATAGGGCAATAAATTTTTAAAACTAAGACCAATTGCAACAAATATGCCTATACTTTATTTAGATAAATAAACTATTTTCTCTGTATAAAAGTTGGAAAGGCTTAAGTTGACTAAAACATAAGCCACAGACATAGTGTATAAGAAAAGTGGTGTCAAAGAACAAAGTCCAGATGAAATTTTGAATCTCCTGCATAGAAAATCATCACTTTGCTGAGTCAGGAGAGAAACGAAGCAGACACAGCTACTTATTTCTACTAAGGGTTCTTTGCTTTTCAGCATGCTCCACAATTTTTTCTTCTACATAAAGTCCCTTTCGCTTTCTTACTGCATTCATGTACTTGCGGGCCTGGTTCTCTGAGTCTGCCTTTTCCCCAAAGTGCAAGTATTCTTCCTCAGTGGTTGGTACCCAGAATGGGTCACTCGAAATGATCTATAAAAAAAGGAAAAGAAAAAAACAAAAAAGGTAAAGTAGTATAAAGATTTATTAGTACATTTCTGGTAATCAATCTCTGAAGCAGAGAAATACGAAGGCAGAGTAGGTAAGAGTTTTCTGGAAAGGCTGGAGTTAGCTATTTGAGGAGAAAACAAGAGTTCAGATACACTATGTAACACTTGTGACAAGAAGCCCACAATAGCTTGCAACTCAGCTGCATTTATCTGCATACCAATTTTATTTTAAAGCAAATTTGTCAGTCAGCAAACAATGTCAAATAACATTCAGAAAATTCTCAGTTTTCAAGAAGGAATTCCTTATTTAGAATATTATCTCACTACGATTTTATTAGAACTTACAGGAACTGAAGGTTTCTGCTCATTTCTGTGCCCTATGCTCTTCAATCCGCCTGAGTTGGACAGATGGTTTAAAATCATTGTTTCTGGTGATAACAAATTTAGCAGAGCTGTTCTTGCAGTTTAATATCTTAAGGGCCCTCCTCCAGAAGAGATTTCAGAAGTAACATGATCAGAAAATAACTGGGAATGTCTTTGTCCCCAGTTTATCCTATATACCCCATACTTCTCAGACTACTACAGAGAATATTTCAAAGATGCAGTTACCTTACAAAGTCTTTAAAAAACTTCCCCATTTCATCTTGCACAGCAAAGCTACAACATTTTTAACTCCCCAAGAAAGTCTGAAGCGATATTTAGTCTTTACCTTTGGACTAGATTTCACACAAATTCCAGGCTTAATATTCAACTACCTAGCCAAAGATAACAATTCATTCCATTACTATTAGGGACCTACAGCACTTAAGAAGTTTTGGTTTCCCAAATAAATGTTTTAAGACCTAAAGAAAAAGTAGGACTTCCTCCACCAATTCTAAGCTCCTAAGAATCCACCTCAGTGGCACCAGAAATTATTCCCAAGTCATTAAGACTGACCATCAGGTCTTAAACTCGCATAATGTGTATGTGTAATCAAATCTGTGAAATGTTCCCTAGTGACCAACCAAAATTGCATAGGGTTATAGTCCTGAGATTTAACTTTCCTTCCCATTAGTGGACAATTAACTATAAAACAGAGTAAAAAAAAACAAACCTGTAGCATGGAGCTTGGTGAAAAATAACAAGATCACCTTCTAAGAATGCTAAAAAACCATGAGCAATTAGAAGGGATAAAATGGATCATATTATATTACTCCGGTTCTGTTGCAAATTTCAAGAAACTTATTTAAGCAATTGTAGATTTCCTCACAAAATGCGGTCACAGGTAATGTATTTATGCAAAAAGCCCAAAGGTAATATTGTATCAATTTCTTAAACAAAATCCACATGGAAAAAAGAGTGAAGTAGAAGTATTAGTTACTGTAAGAATCATGATAGTTATGACGATAATTGATGACATCACTCTATCATTTGTGAACTATGTAATATTAGCACAAACATTAGTAACTGACAAGAAGGGAACAAACTTCCCTCAATACCAAATTTTACCTCAGTGTTATGAACCTTTTCTACTGCTATAAATTGTTTCTCCTGACAAATACTTATACTGGCCACAAGGTATTTCAAACTAAGCAACATTTCTTAAAACTTAAGTTACACAAACTAATGAGAACAGGAATTAAAAAATGATGGCTTAAGAGAAACAATTTTTCTCATGAACATCAATGATCGTGAAGTCCTAATTTACTACCTCATCTTAAATAACACCTAACTCAATCAAACAAATTACACTTTATGGCGCATCAGGAAAATGACAACAGCAGGAGGTGGCTATTCTGTATTAGGTACCATCATAGGTTCAGTGCTGCAAAATAGTATGTAAACTCCCTAAACCAACAAAACTAATTTTCCTTTATTACAGTGAAGTACATGCATAATCCTGGCAACTGACAGTGACATCAAATCTCAATTATTTAGGTAGGAAATGAGTATGCGTAGCGTTGTCTGGCTGAAAACCAAAAGCAAGCAGAGCTCAGAAATAAACAGTATGAAACTTAGCTTTCCACATGTTTCTATATTACAGGACTGTCTAGCCATAGAAGAATCTGCCCAAGTCGTACCCATTCTGATCTCTTATACAGGCATTTATAAACAATACCTAGAAACTTAAAGATGACTCCTTGACAGTTTATATCAATAAAAAGAATGGTCCCAGCTTTTGGAGAGTCTGAAAGTTTTACCACTATTCACTAGAAATAAAGAAAAGGTGCAGTAAAGACTACTGTGTTTTTTCCAACTTTTGGGAAAAAAATTGCATGTTGATTTGATGAAGCTGTAGTGATGTTCATACTGAGCATCTTAATGATGTAGAAAGACCAGGGACTTCCCTGATCATGATGAGCTCAAAGATCTGAACAAACAAAATTTTCAAAGTCCAAGAACACACGAGTAAGAAAAGGTGATTCATGCTCCATGGATTTGCTCCAGACTGTACTGCTGAGGGAGAACACACAGCTACAAACTACAGTAACTTAAAAGACTGTTATTATCCCCTTTGATGAATTTTTTTCTTACATTAGCAAGAAATCTAACACCCAGAAGTCATGCCCAAAAAGAAACAGTGAAACAGTGGTTCTTGAAGAATGAATACAACAGGAGTCCAAAAGTATACAAAATTGAACTCAGAGGTCTAATCTACACGTAAATATTTAGCTACTGTAGTGATGGATGCTTAGAGAAAATACCCAGGTTTGATAGAGTGTTTCTTTCAATAATTTATGACAGATTTTTTCTACTAATGTTAACTGAAGTTTCGCACTTTTCCCACTGACAATAGTACTTTATGCCTCAACAGGGATGCCTAGCTCTCAGGAATAACAGGAGGCACAAGTGTGTGCACTATTGAGTACTTAACTAGTCAGCAAAAGGTAAACCTGCAGCATGGAGCTACAGAATCCTGAGTGAACCTTGTACTGCTACATGATGCAGAGCAGTGCTGTAAAGAGACAAATTAGGTTTCAAAAGCCAACTCAGGAGCTAGCTTTGCTTCTCAATCTCAAGCGCTACAGACTGCTTCTAGAGCAAGTATGGTGGCATCTGAAAATTTCTGTTTGAGGACCATGCCTGTCTGTATGGTGTAGATAGAGTGCAAAAGATGAGGTCAATTAGAACACACTATTTGTAATACCACATGGTAAGTAATGAGAAAGAGGAAGCCAGATCTACTGAGTCAGCTGCAACTTGGGGCACCAGCTGTTCATCTTTAAGAAGCCAGCAAAGAGCCTTCTTAACTTAGCCCTAATATAACTACACAGAGGTGTTAGTGACACAGTAATACAAAAAAAGTAGAAGTTTTGTTTTTACAAGTGAAGGTGAGGGCATGGACTAGACTACCTCTTGTATTCACACCACATTAATGAACCACAGCAAATACATATAGCAGGTGGCATCCATCATTCCCCGTACTCTGTTAATACAGTGCAAGCAAGCAAAAGGGAAAAAAAAAGGTTTCCGTGTAATGCTCCAAAAAGCATTGTCATCAATTTGCTTACAATAGCAGCTGTCAGAATGGTGGGTCTGAGTTTCCTGGAATCAGAGCTGAGGAGCTTTTTAGTCCTTGAGCTATTGTTTGTATTCATGGGAACTGGATAGGGATGACTCTGGAATCTGTGATAGAAATTGAGTTTTTGTCTGGATAAAGTCATAAATAATTAATTAGATTCTAAATGGACCAATCCTTCTGGAACATGATGTAGCCATTTAACAGAGGTAATTTGCTGTGGATCCTGGAAGATCCACAGGATCAAAGTAGAGAAGAAACCCACAAACATTATTTATTCCGTGATGCATGTCACTTTTAATTTAAAATTATTCAGATGTTTCCACATACTATTTTTTCAGAACAAAACTAAAACATACAGCCTAAGATTCATTTTAAAAACAGCAACGTGATGGTATCTTAGCAATGCTTTTCAGAAAGTTACACTCTTAAACAAAAACTTCAATCAAAACAAAACTGGAAAGTCAAAACAGCATGCCTTTCATAGCTGAAACATCAAGTAATTCGGATAACTTTCTGTCAAAGGTCTTCAGTCTGCCTTTCTCTCAGTCTGCCTGTGTGCTATGTGTGTCTGGGAACCGCTGAGCAGGGCATGACAAGAAAACTATCACAGCCAAACCATTTATACCTCAAGTATAAGAGACAAAAGATGTCAAGAGGAACCAATGTTGGGAGAAAAAACACTGTAAACCCAGTGATTTGATGATATTATCAGCACTAGGGGAAAGTATATTTTAAAATACCACCACACTGCATACAATTTGGTAACTAGGAAATTCAACATTTCTTCAGGAACTTTTGCTAGAACTTGGGAATTTTTCTTTTTAACAGCATAAACTAGCCACTGGCCTGGAGAAGAGAAAGCTGAGTGGAGACATCATAGCAGCCTTCCAGTTTATGAAGAGGGCCTATAGGGATGCTGGGGAGGGACTCTTCATCAGGGACTGAAGTGACAGTACAAGTGGTAACGGGTTAAAACTTAAACAGGGCAAGTTTAGATTGGATATAAGGAGGAAGCTCTTCACTGTTAGGGTGGTGAGGCACTGGAATGGGTTGCCCAGGGAAGCTGTGAATGCTCCATCCCTGGCAGTGTTCAAGGCCAGGCTGGACAGAGCCTTGGGTGGCATGGTTTAGTGTGAGGTGTCCCTGCCCATGGCAGGGCGGTTGGAACTAGATGATCTTGAGGTCCTTTCCAACCCTAACTATTCTATTATTCTATGCTTATTTATTATTCAACACCAGAATAACCTGATGGGGACAAAAGCAGCTTTAACAGTAAACAGCTCAGAACAAACACAGCTTACTGCTCCCTAGTTAACACAACCAAGTATTTCTACACCACATCTGCAAGGCTCTTCTGAAAAGAGTTTCTTTTAAAAGAAGTGAATTATAAACTAAGGTTTGTGTAGTGGATCACTAGACTAGCATTTACTCTATTAGAGAGCAAGTATTTTCTCTAAGTGCAGCCATATAAAATGCAATACAGTAAAATGAATTAGTGAACAGCAGCTGATACAGTTCTTAAATCTGTTATTGCAAATGCAATTCTTCAGTGATGGAAATGTTCCTAAATAATATTGTTTAACAGTACTCTCATTGATTTACTTTATAGAAGTCTTGGGTGATAATTTGCTTAAAGTATTGCTATAAGCAAATCACTAGAATTCCACTGCACTTAAAAGAAAAGAAAAAAGGAGTCAAACACATGCTGAAGAGTGTTGCATTGCTCACTGCAGAACTATGAGCCCACTCCAGGTATAAATAAAACACTGTTCATAATGAAGTCAGCTGGGAGTAGGTATTTCAAGGGAAGCGAACAGATTACTTCAAATACTGGAAGTGCAAGGATATTCTTTAGAAAAATAAATCATTCTGAAGCAAGATGTTTCATTAAGTATCACAACTGTTCAAACCAACACACCCAAACAATGAAGTCTCATAGGACTTGTTTAGTAACAGCATGCAGAGTAGCACAGGCAAAACAGCTGTCATTTTCTTTTAGCCTAACAACCTACACATTAATTATTCAAACAGTAAGTGCCTGTATCTTTATCAGAGACAAAATCTGAATACCTGTAAGAATCCATAAAAACACAAATACTGTGAGCGTACTATGTTAATACTGGAAGACAACAGAGCATGTACTAAATTCTGCAAATGATTATGTAAGCTAATCAAACTTTCCAGTAAGATTTGAGTTAGAACAAACCACTTCCAATACAAGAGGACTCAGAATTTTAAGCCTTAATTTGAGGATGATTTATTATTTGCATTTCAGTGGCACCCAGATGGCTCCAATAGTGATCTGGGTCCCATTGTCTAGTGTATTTCACAAAATGATAGTACGAAACAGTTTCTGCCTAAGGCAGCCTAATTATGCAAAACAAGGTTGAGAGAACCATCAAAAGCAAACAGAAGGGATCTGCCTAGTTCATCCAAAAGGGCAGGCAGATCTAGGAATACAGACATGTTTCTCGTAGCAGTTCCCCTACTGGTCCTTACTGCCTGGTGAGGACAGAAAATTTCTTTCTAGCCAGATACTATCAGTGTAGAAAATGCTTTAGTTGGACCATGAACAGAAAGAGCAGTCTTACACTGTCCAATGAAGATTTTAAGTCCAGAAAGCAACATTATGGCCTTTGTGAACTGCTTTGTAAGAAATCCCATGTACCACTAAAATTCAGTGTGACTGAATACCACAAGGAGCCCTTAGCAAGACAGGAAAAACATTACGCCAGAAGCTGTTTGAAAAAAAGAGGTAATTCAAAAGAACTATTATGCACAGTTTCAAAGCTGATACAGGCTTCAGTATATCAGAATCCTTTCTACCTTAGAAAAATTGATGCTAGAATGACATTCAGAGTTCAAATGGTGTTCATCACTTAGTAATGACATAAGCTACACAACTAAAAGGGTACAGCCGATACACACGTTTTCCAAGTCTGAAGCAGCCCTATGAAATGGAAATTACCTCTACCTTTCAGACAAAATGACAGAACTTTGCAGAGGTTTAGGTGAAATGTGACCTTGAAAAACTGTTACCTGCCGGGTTTTCAGTAATATGCTTGGTAATGCTGTAAAAGTGCTTCTGCACTAAGCATGTACAAGGCCGTTTGGATATTGGCAGTGTGCTTCCTGAACAGAGGACACTTGGCAGGGTACCCAGTAGGACTGAGGTGAGATGAACTGAGTGGGCTTTAGACAGTGTCTCACACATTTTTGGGATGTGGAGTAGCGGCAGGGAGGAGACAACCTCATAAGCGGATAGAGCATGATTTCTTGACTATACTCCTCCTGTGACCTCAGAAAGACTCATTATTTCACTAAGTAAGTCCTTCCTTGAGTATCATACACAGTGTAATGCAGACGTACCCATGTGACTGGCTAATTCCTATGTTTAACCCAAGCAGCTACAGAGTCAAGAAAGAACTGGCAGCATTGCAGCACACTACTGCCCAACACATACCGTGCTAATGCCTGTATGCACAGGCAGTTTTTCAAATCATTCTTTACTTCCATGTGAAAGAAAATATAGACTCTAGAGCAGTGTTGCAAGATGACATTTGGCAACTTCAATAGCCATCTCCACATGAACAATTGCTTCCCATCAACCCCAGTAAAACGGCATGATGCCAGTGTATGACAAGGAGCTGCCATAACTTTAAATGTGGAGCTGGCTGAATGCCATTTTTGAAGTGATTTCTGTACCACAGCATTGAAATACAATATTCAATTGAAGAACAGGTAAACCGTTGTTTCTAATTTTGCTATTCTGCTTTCAGAGCAGCCAGGATCTCAGCCTGCCCGTGGAAGAAACCACAACTTAAAATCTCGAGGAAAGATTCAACAAGTTTGTCTGTCATGTTGTTGTTTAACCAACTGTAGGGTCTTACTGGTTTTATTCAGTGAAAACCCTTTCATAATAGGTATGTTATTATTCCTTTGTAGGCCTTTACAAGCCCCAAATGCTTCCCATTCAGAAAGGGAGAGAATATTCTCTGCAGATTCAGCATCTCCATTTTGCCGTAGCCATTCCATTACAGTGGAAAGCAGATACCACTTCCTTTCCTGCTTAGGAGTACTAATTGACTGTGGGAAGCACTGCACACCTGAAACACTTCCACAAAACATCATCCTGGGGGTGAGGATTAAGCAGCAGAGGGTGGGAGAAGAAATATCTGCATTAGCTAAAGAATTTTACTGAAGAACCTACACATATATGTTCTCGAAATAAAACGAGTTACAGTTATTTTGTTAAAACACAAATACTTTGTGTACCAGATTGCCTGTTTTATAAATAGCTAATCTCAATGCCACATCCTGAAAGCAAAAATAACCAACTAAATTTCAGCCTCCCTTTTTACCAATTGTTTGACTACACTGCAGGCAAACGTTGGCTCCACAGAATGCTGCCACTGCGCATCACTACAGATCAACTCATCAAATAAACACCATGTATCTCCTTCTAAAGATAAAGGGGATATAGAATAAATTTCAGTCAAACATTAGATGTTTAACCTACAGAGATATATTAGGACTGTAGATTCCCTACAGGGAAAATGAGCATCCAAAAGCATTTTATAGTTCAGAGATCCCATATATATGGGGACAGCCAAGGCCTTAAAATGCCCGAAATCAGATATGAGAACTCTTCTTCCAATAAATATTTTAATATTGAACTTTTACACATTTAGTTATAAACTCATACAAATTTATTTTGGCTCAAGAGCATCATCCTTGTTAGTGTCCCAATCAACAGATGAGCTTTAGCCTTGACTTCAGTCTGTAGCTAAAAACAGGAAGAAAGAAAAGGAGACATGTGGCTCTACTGTTGCATTTTTTCCTATTACTTAAGAAACACCTATTAAGAGGGAAAATTAAAGCCACACCACTACCACTTTTATTTACTACTTTAATTAGCTTCAGATGTCCTGGCCAATACAAATAGCTTTTCATATTTGAAAGGTTCAAGGTTACTGCCAGAATTCATTTACATGCTTAAACTGTCACTGGCACAACAATGTATATGAATTTACAGTTCAAACCTAGTACAGATTCACAGATTCTCAGAGTCTCTCCCACCACCTTAGTCTGCTTGCTCTTTAATGCAAGCTTAACAATCTCACCCTAGATTAGAGGGTAATAGAGGCAACTCCTCTATTAAGCTCTCATCTTCTGAGTTGTAAAATTACTTACAATTCAAACAGAATGGATTAAAATTCAGAATATAAAACTTCCAGATTCAGAATGCCTCACCACTTACTACATTCTCTTACCATAAGCCCATCTCTTACCATCTCTTGCCTCCAGAGCCTTAAGGCACATACTAGGCACTACTCTGCATGGAAGGCTTACGGAAGAACAATTCAGATTAAGCATGTGTTTATAGTTCAACCATGCTCCACCAAGAATACACCTGTGTCTAACAGTCAGTCATTATGCAATTTAAAAGATATGAGTTAACAAGAATACTACACATTTCACAACTTCAGAACTAGTAGATGTCTTTAACAATTTCTGCACTTGCTGAAAATTCAACCAGCATCTGAACAGAGCCACATACATGCATTTGTTTTTACTAGAACACCTTTCCCAAGTGGCATTAGAGCTCCATTACTCTGAGCATTCTGCAATCGCAAACATCTTCTTGTTCAAATAACCTTACGATTAAGATAAAATGACATGACTGAGTGAAAGATGTAACTGCAAAGAATCAAGGGAGAACAAAGGGAACAGGCTCAGCCAAAAACACACACTAATTGAAAACACATTATTAATTCAAGGATTTAAAAAAAAAAAAACCCAAACCAAAAAACCTCAACCCAAACCAAGAAGTTTAATCATGATCCCCAAGTTATACATTTTAAACTAAGAATTCAGAAGAAAGTTTATACTGAAATCTAAGAAAATATGGCCAAGTAAACACAATACACTTAACATTTGCTCTGGGATATCATAAGGGAAAACACTTGGCTAACTTTTAAAACTAATTTGTTTAAACTCGGACCAAACTAAAAGCTCCCATTAATGTTCTTCTGGTGCTGTCCTCTACAGGCAGGAATAAATTGTATAAGCATGACAGAAAAAAATCAATAAAAAAGGAGTATCTAACAAGACAGACCTCAATATGTGCATTGCTCCATCCCCTGGGGCTGGAGGAATCTGAACTATACAAAATACATTCATTAACTGAAGAAAAAAAAAATGGTAATTTCATTTCCAGAGAGACCAAAATTACGTCATTTAAATGTAGGCTCTGCCACTGACCTGCCTGTGCTTATAGTCTAGAAATTACATTAATGAAATATAAGAATAATAAAATAAATGGATTCAAATCTCACTTCTTTAAACATACTTTATGCATGTGATTTCCATGAGATTGTGTTCAAGTTTAAAAAATACCAAATGTGTCTGTTTCACTATCTGTAAAATGGCAATAACAATATATCAGAAGGAATCTGTGCAGAGAAATACAAGTCCCAGGTACTCAGTTAATGTGCTGAGCACACTGAGAAAACACCACTAACAAAGAATCAATTCAGAATGTCATGGGAAGGGTGTGGATAGTGTGAAGTTAAAGCAGCAACCATACACTTGGTAATGTAGGAAATGGGAAACAAAACCAAGTAGCTACCACATTCCCTCTCCATTTCTAGCAGTAAGGACAAAAGAGTACAGTATTACACAGAGTTCACATCACATTGCCTTACACAATGATACATTAAATAACTGGATTCAAAGAAAATGCTGATGTTTGTCATGTATATATTTGTAAGGATTCATCAGTAGTGTAGCTATGTCAAAATCGTGCCTACTACCTGATGAAACCTGACAGCATTTTTATTTATTTGTGGGTCTTGTTTTCAGCAGAATGCAGAGAGAAAAAAAAAAACCAAAAAAACAGAAAAGCTCTACAGATTACTCATGTGACTTGAGACACAAAACCTTTTTTTTCCTGGCTTCTCTGTCATACCACCACTAGATATTCTGAAAACTGTATTTATTTAGCAATTCTGCTGATGATGTGAGAGTAGCATGCCCTCCCTCTGCCATCACTGCACAGAGCCAACATTGCTAGTAGCTTACTAAAAGGCTTATTTTGTCACAAAAATATGTGAGCATGAGTTTCAATGTGACAAAAAACAACCAACCCTCCCCACTGACAGATTTGTCAGGTGGAAAGGTGACTGGCTTACACTGTAATTTTTCCTACTACCACTGAATTTTAACATACTAGCTGTAATTATAATCTCTGCAGAGGGTCAGTTTTAGAAAACATTGCCAGTTGTTCAAATCTTCCTCTCCTATACATACGTGTAATTAAGTGTGAACATTTTCCTATGTGAAAATCATCACATCTGATAGAATGAACACTCACACCAATGTCTGGGGATAATAGAGAAGGTCAGGATTATGGTTTTTGGTTAGTATTGGAGCACAGTAGCCACAAATCCTAAAGAAACTGGCACAAAACAATGATTAGCTGGAATTAACACCTTTCTGACTGACACTCCTTTAGGGGCACTGATTTCAGAGGCCATTCAGACAAAAGACCAGTTAAGCCACAAAACCTCACCAGCTGCACTTCAGATAACAACAACTAAAACTTATCAGGCTACTGAATGTAATCCTGCTAACAGTCTTCGATATCTAACCTGTTAGTGGCTTACACCTAGACCACTACACTAAAAAAGATGTTGCTTTATCTACTTTTTGTGCATACATCATCTATAGAGGGTTGCCCTTTCTTTTGCTTTTCATTCAGTGTAGCTCTGTTTTTCCCTTCAGTTGTTCTCTGTGAAGACTTAGTTACAAGAAGATCACATGAATCAGTACTGAGGGAGGAAAGGTAAACCCTGCTCCACAACATTTCCTACCATTATTTTCTAACACCAGTAAGGCACCACTGCCAAGGAAGCCATAATGTACTTTTCCAAGTCTACTTTTTCAAGGATTCCCAACTCTTTTGACTGCACATTACTCTGTTGGTTTGCAGAGATCCTCCTTTTCCACTAGCATCTATATAAAACTCCAGAGGCACTCACAACAATTGCTAACAATTCAGATTATTACGGATTATCATAGAAATACAGAGCTAGTGAAGTATTTAACAGATACTACCTATTAGGACAACTTAGCTACAGGAAATGAAGAATAATCCACACCATGTGAAAAAACAGTGCATATTTTGGAGAGAAACAGTGGTAAACTGACCACAGCTGGCAACAACAGAGTGTTAGTGGCTTAAAAAATTTGTAGCTGTTACTACTCAAAAACTTCATGTTTGAAGTCACAAAATGAATCAGAAGATGAAACAAAAATCAAAGACTCTGTAATCCATTTACAAAAGTTTTGATGGTCCTAACATCAAATAAAGGGATACCTGACTAAAAGCCACAACTAACCAAAAAAACTAGCAAACAAAAACCCCACCCCACAACAAAACAGAAAACCTGAGACTTCTTTAAAAGAATTCATGTGGAACACTTACACCCACTGACTGTCCTTGAATCTATTTTTAGCTCCTTCACTGAAGTATTCCAAGAAGCCCTACATTGCAGGGTTTTTGTCTTGAACAAGGAACTCTGATTTACAGCTTTTATATTTCTCCTTGAAGATCTACTATCCACATCATAGGAACAAAATACAGTGCACTCTCACGTTATGACACTCCTTATCAGATTTCCCACTTGCATATTTCCTTTATGCTTTCACCTTTTCGTTTCTTTAAGAGACAAAGATGACCAAATAGAATGATTTTGAGGACACCTCTACTTACTATCACCAGACTTGATTTTGAAAGAATGAAATCTATTCCCTTTGCCTGTAAGTATGAAAATATATCCTGACTTGGAAATACAATGACAAAAAATACCTAAGTGTCTGCTAACCCCTAATGCTAATCATAGGCATTAGATTTGTTGTTACATTTTCTATTATTGTTAGGCTGCGGTTGTTTTGTGGATGTTTCTTTATTCCCACTCTCCAAACAAGTTTACCAGAGAAGTCATAAAAAAGGCACATAAAATTCAGGAAAACACACTTATGAAGAATCAGTTTCATTTGTGAAGAACATACTTTCTATTGAAATAAAAAAGCATCTCATCTAATCAAAATATAAATACATTTCTCAACAGAATATCTATAAAAAGAAGACTAATATAAAGCTAATTTTTTCCTCTTCATTTCCAAAAGGAATTAACTGAATGTCTTGACCAAAATTTAACCTTTTCCGCTTATTATTCCAGCCTGCCACATCTACAGGAAATAGATCACCAAAACAGATGGAGTGAATAGATATTTTTACCTCCCAGTGGCTGAACACCAGCTGCGGACTGGCCAGGCCACTAGTTCTCTTCCTGATTTCATCAGCAAAACCAAAGCTTTCTGCTACTGGCAGGACTGCCTTTATAATAAACACATCCGTCCCCTCTTTCATCTCCTCTTGTAACACTCTGCCTTCTCTTTTGGACAGGACAGCATACACACGACCTGCAAAGACATAATTTTAATGACTTTACCAATATATTAATATTCTGCATCATGAAGAGAAATAAATATTTATCCAGGGAAGTTCAGCGTTAAGTAAAATACGTAATTTCTTTGGCTAAAATTCTGCCCTTGTAAGTGGATCAATTAGGTATACCCATTAAATTCAAACAAACAACATATTCTGCCAGTACAACGTGCAGAACCATGAGTAACACTTGATAAATTATTACTGTATGGATCTAGATAATGCTTGCAGTAGGTGCATTTTATATAATCACATGGCTATGTTGTTAAAAGGCTTGCCAGACGATGTGCCTAACTTACTTCACTTCTTATAAACAAATATTTGAGAAATATTACTAAGAAATATTACCATGTTTCAGGAATCATATCTTTGCTACCTTCAGAAGTTTGCTTGGATCAACATATCCCTAAGTGGTTCTTGTCTCAGATAGTAATAATAATAGCAGTGCTATTCTAATCACAGAAAACTAGTTTATCTGAAATACTACATGTTTATGTTTAATGTGTTGCTAGGTTTTTAATTAATTCAATCTTAAGTTAGCCATGGATAATTATTTTTCTTTTCCAAATTAACATTAAATCCATTGAAATACAGTGTATATATCATGAAAGTAGCTGTGAAAATGTCTGTGTTTGACTTTACAGTAGGCATTGAGTTATTTTTTAAAATGTTTCTACAAACTTATGGGCTATTTTACAGATAAATACTAAGAAACACTTTTGTGTTAAGATAACAAAACCACAAGAAAACCTATGCAGTGGAAAAAATGTTTTAGGAATGCCTTCATTTACTAATGTGAATAGTTAGTAAGTGTCATATGCACAAATTAAAAGTACCTTAATGAAGAACAAATTTGTATTAATTTCTGAGAGGTTCAAGTATTTTATATATATTGCACTGAAAAATCATGAATGCTGCTACCTTTTATACAGCTGGACAAATCTGGCTCTTACTGGAAGTAAGGAGAAATTTATATTCTAATATTTGCCATCATTTTGACTTGACAGAAAGATACCATTAAATACTATAGCCACATACATTGATCTGCATACATACTGCAAGTCTTTTGTGGGATACTAGAGGAAATGTTGGAGTGGGTTTATTTGCCTTTACCTTTTAAATATAGAACCTGGTCCTTGTTCAGGAAATTCAGCACAGGCACACAGGTAGTGCAGTTAAATCTTCCTGTCAGATGCAGGTAATAAAGCATCAGCTCATCACCAATTGCTTCCGAGTTTACAGTTCTCTAAGAAAATGTGGGTTGAAGTGTTCTTTCTGTCACCACTGATAATTTTATCTGCTCATGCCCTTAATGGGACTTCCTCACTGTTCATTGACTTTCACCTTTACTATGCATAATAGTCTTCCTACTGCTCATGAGTAAATTGAGGAAATACTTAACATTATATATTTAAAAATCACAAAAAGATTAAGCCATTCTGAAGATAAGTCACTGAGTTTGCCATGCACATGCATCCTTTGTTAACATAAACTAAGCAATTTCAAGTCTATGGAAATTTCACTAAGTCCAGAAAATTTTCGCATATAAAAAAGTCGTATCTCAGCAGAGCTCACAATTCAGTAACTGCTTAAAAAAGCCAGATTAAACATACACACTGTAAAAGAGCATCACGTCATGGTCACTGTACATATACTGTGTATGCATACATTAAGGCCACTTGTTAAAGCAAGTAAGTTCAAAACCACTAATGTCATAATTCAAACAATTTTACTAATTATTTTCAGTAGGATGTAGAAAACTTTGCATACATACTAACGAGATAAGTAAGGTAACATTTATCACAAAGCACTTTAGATGAACATATTCTAGCCATAATTCACTGAAGATTATTCTTTGAAAACATAAAAGCCAGAAGAGAATTTATAGCTTACTAAATGATTTCTAGCTACATATATTTCATCCAAGTAGTCTGGACTACTGCCGCAATTAATGCTATCACAAAGAAGCTACATAAGGTGTTTAATTTTACCATTATGGGCAGACTGCAGTATGCTGAAGACATACTGGCTCTATCTCTACTTAGCTGAATGGCATCAATCAGCAAGAAATACTGTAAGATCTTCCTATTCAAAACAATTGAAAGTTATTTTGAAAATAAGCTACTACTTCAAAAACAGTGTCTAAGTGCTGCAACGTGCAGAGTAAGTCCTATGCATAACAGACTCACTTTAAATATGTATTAAGTCCAACTCCTTAAAGTATTAGGTAAGTCCTGTTCACAATTCACAGAAGGATACTTCAGTCAAGTGAAAATGCTAACCAATTTCTGTCTTCCCTGCACTCTAAAAAAAAAATTAAGCTTCATACAGGAAAGAAATACTGTGGAAGGACAACAGGATCACCATCTGCAAGAGCCTAGGGGTCACCGTAAACTTAGAAAAAAGGGAAGGAGGAGCTGCTATTCTGTTTTGAAATCTGCAAGTTTTCATTCACACTAATGATAAACCCCTAAATTGATGTGAATTGCTCCCTAAAATACTGTGATCTAAAATCTTAATAACTTTATTTAAAGAAATTTAAAGACATGAGAATTGCTATCAAAATCCAAAAGCAAAAGCTACAAGAGAGTCTGGTCAAGTCCTTTCCCTAAGTTTTGCTGATACCAGCAAAATGAAAAGAGTCTAGTTTTCAGTCTCTACAACACAAAAGAGAAGAAAACCCTGAAAGGAAGCAATACCAAAGGCGAAAGCTAATAATAATTAACACGTGACACTAGTTGAGAATATTATTCACCTTTCAGGAGTTTACACAGAACTTCCATAAAGCAGGAGTGTGCAAAAATTATTTGGGTTTTTTTTTTCTTTTTTTAATGAACTAACTGTAGAAATGAGATGCTCAAAGTACAAACTACTGGGAAACATAAAGTGTATGTAAGACCCAAGTCTAAACCCAGTATCAATTAACTGAACACATACACACTTCAACCCATTTCTGCATTCCTCTTTCCACACTCCTCAGCTCCAGTGAGTTTATTTTAATTGTCAGAAAAGTCTGATGGAAAGAGCTTTATATACTGAGACAACAAACATAAAAGAACTAGCTTTCTCAGAAGCTAGCATCTTAGAAACAAGCAGATTAATATGAAGATAAATTAAACTCAACTGGGTATCAATGTATGGAAGAGCAATAGGAAGAATAAAGTAAAAAAAGCCAGTGGTGTATCACACGTCCACTCTCAAGTCTTAATGGTTAGTATCCATACTCTTTGCTTCCCCGAGTAAGGATGCAATTTATTACCTTAAACTTCCATAATAAAAATTAAACCCATGAATTTGTAATGACCGAAGTGCATGTCCGTAGTTATTAACACACAACTCACATTCATTAGACTGGACTAATTTGGTTGCATGTCTAAGCCCTAAATTATACTCATTTAATACATATATATATATATATATATATGCACATTAGGAAGCCATGTTTTCCATTTGGTTTGATGGCACAATTGATAAGCCGATGCATATTAATTACATCACTATAAACAATCATGATTTTTCAGGACTAGGCATTTTCAGAACCAGCTTATACAGTGTTTTTGTGGTTTAAAAATGGATATATTGCTTATATATAGATTCAGAAGTGCTGTGCTAATGTGCTCCTGGAACAGTGATGTGCAATGTTACAAAGCATAATTTTGATATGCATTCTTAATTGTTAAAAAGTAATTAAGGACAATTTAAAATGCAGGAGTTCTACATCACATTAAGTTCTAGCTTAAGGTAATATGCTAATAAGCTTACCACAGGACACCTTTTGCCAGGCCTATTAAAGAGAATCACCAGAACAGAACAGGATCATGCATCTGTACAAAACAATTGCTCATTCAAATGGCATATCTTTTCACTACATGCAATAGTAAATTTTGCTTTTTGAACAAATTTGTTTTGTGTAACTGCCATCATTATGCTTCTGTGCACAACAGCAGGGATTTTTATAACAAATAACAATTCTTTAATTATTCTATGTGGGATATACTATTATTTCTACCATGATTATTATAGTTAAAGTAAATTAGCTGATAGCTTAAATGCAATGGAAGCTAGCTTTAAAGAGTATCTTGGTGCACTGGATCAGATTCCACATGCAAGCAGCTCCCGTGGAAAACTCCAAGAACAAATGTTAGGGTAAGTTGAGTGGCACTCTAAGTAGGTCATTAAAACAAGTTTAAGTAGGAGTAAGTGGTAAAGTAATACAAGTGACACAAATTTGCATGCGCTGGGTTTGCAAAGTGAGCAACTTGCATACCAGAAGGATACAGATGCTACCAAAAAAAGAAAATTACCAATGGGACTGTAACAGCGAGATCCTCTCTTCTTCCTGATTTTATTTATATATTGATTATATTAACATAAACCATCCTGAAATGGCATTTACTAAGATTCTGCACTTATTTTACTAGCAGGGTAGATTTCCTCATCTATTCATGGAACTAATGCTTAATTCTGAGACACAACATTAATATTCATGTTTACTGAATTTGGTATTACAAAAACTTCATAAAAAGCCAACATTTTGTATCTTGCACTTCCAAAGAAGGGTAGCATTGCTATTTATGTGTATGCTTCAGATATAAACTAAAAGAATTATAATTTTCATTCAGAATAGCATGAATACTACAAGCACTACACTACTACTGGAGAACTATAAAAATGCTGACAAAACTTGTAACCAAGTTACACTTTCTGATTTCATCTAATAATAAAAACTCACCTTGGAACTAAGAAAGCAAATTCTTGACAAAAGTTTATTTTGTTTGTCTTACCTAAAACTTCTGCAGTAGCCATAATTTCACATGTGTACATTGCTGCCATAAGCCTCTGGGGTTTTGCTTGCAAAGCATAGCGACAGGCTTCCTTCATGGTGGCAATCAGTTGTCCAGAGAAGGGACCATAACAATCTGAAAGTAAAGCTTCTCCCTTGTGCTTACTAATTTTCTCAGGGGATTCTGTAACACTTTGACTGCTGTCCTGGTGTTCACTCACACTGCAAACTTCATCAGTGCAACTGCTTGTTAGAGTTGTATCTTCATTTTGGTTATGTTCTATGGCATCACATTCCTCTGAATCCTGACTGTTAGTTGACAGAATCTCTCCAGCTTTATTTATTTCCCATTTTTCCACTGCAAAACACACACCCATGAGGGGCTCTTCACACATGGGACCTGAAAGCGTAGCCAGCTGAAATCCACTTACTATGCTGTTATCAAAGTCTCTGTATTTACTAACTTCTTTCACAGCATTCCCAAGGCACTGCCACACAGACCTTTTATAGCCCTCAAAATTATATAACAAAATATTAGGCCCACACTTGCGTGGTCCAAACGACCATATCTGATCAACAGCATTTCTCCACTTTCTTCCCTGCAGATGTTGCTCCAACTTCTGTTTGAATTCCTTGATTCTATCTGTAGTCTTCTGATTTATCTCATGGGTTTTTTTATCTTCATTCAGAGATGTATTGAGTTGTTCCATAGTTCGAATTAAGTCGCTATTTTCTTCAAGAAGTCGAGTTACCTCCTCAGGAAGTGGCATTGCTCTTACGCTGAGAGTAGCTTGTTTATTCGGAGTAGATATTGTAACAAGCCCATCTGAATCAACCTGAATTCCTTCAGGAAGTTTATTTTGGTCCTCTTTTGTCTGGTGTATAACAGCAACTTTCTGCTGTTTTCCTATTTCTTCATTCACCATGTCAACTTTAGGAGGTCTCGTTATTGTCTCTCGGAATGGTATAATAGGCGCTGATACACTAATCTGTACCTTTGCAAACCTATAAAATAAAGTTTAAAAATTAGTTTAAAGCTTTAAAAATACTTTTAAATTTAGGGGTAGGAGGTAGAGCAATGGTCTTCACACAGAACAGATGCTCATGAATAAATTGATTGCAACACAAATCACTAGTAATGCATTTCAAACTCAAACTCTGAAAAACTTTTATGTACTTCAAGAAGGAAGTGTTGCCTCTTATGTCTTCATAAAGATTTGGAAAGGAACTGAGAAAATGAAAGAAAGAACACGGCTGTGCCTCCATGTAAATCACTGATTCACATACATCTTGGTAACTATGTGCTGGTGTTCTCTCCCCTCAAACGAGATAGAGTAAAACTAGATTTAAAAAAAGAAAATAAGGATGATCAAAGGTATGATAGTCCAAGCAGCCTTCAGATATTTCAAAGATGCAACAGAGGTCTAAAAATCATGAAGGGCATGGGGAAGGCTGATGAAGATTAACCGACAACCAAACCACAACAGGCCTTGAACTGAAAACAATTAAGGCCCAGAAAGGATTATGCTTACTCTTTTTTTTACTCTTCCCCAGACATGTGTTCTAGGCCACACTGCTGCGGACATGGTACTGAGCACGATGGACACTTGGTTTGAACGAATACATATGTTCTTACACTGAGATCTTAGAATCATAGCACAGTTAGGGTTGGAAAGGACCTTAAGATCGTCTAGTTCCAACCCATTGCCATGCGTTTTGCGGGGACACTACACACTAAACCATGTCACCCTTTGAGATGCTCTCAAAAGATGAAGCACTAGGTACACTGAATAGGCTTTTGTAAAGTGTGGAGCTCCATAACCTTGTGGGTTCAGATCAAGAACAGCTAGGAGCGCTTGGAGAGCTGCTATTTCCATTTTCTCCACACTCCTGGCACAGCAGATTCAAATCTGTGCAGGAAACTAGCACTGCAGCACAGAAGCAGGGGTAGTGTTAATGTAGGGTAAAAAAAAGCACCTCACAAATTCAGTGTGATCAGCTAGTAGAAGTCTTAAGCACTATTCTCCCTGAAAACCTATAGGATCATTCATAATTGTGATCTTGTATCAAATTTAAATATACAAGGCACTATTCCGAAGGTAAAGTCACTGATTACCTACATTTGAATGCCTTTATGTGGGCCTGAGAAAGGGAACAAATTTCAAGTGAAATAGTTAACTCTTGAGCATCACCAGGTAGGGTAACTTTGGTTACAGAATTATGCCATCATTTCATGTATAGACCTGTCAAGTAGCAGTCTTTTCTCTGCTATAAAGCAGAACACAGTCCCCCTCCCTTATACACCCCAAGTAGTGTTATTTTGTACAGTTACATTAATGAAAATTAAGTAGTGCTTTTTTTATGAAGTTACTTGAGTACAGCTTTATACAAAATTAAAATATAAAAGCAACTATGTGAGATAATTAAAATAAATTGACCATTAACTACAGAAAAAAATTAAACTATCAATTTGGTATCAGAAAACCCTATTATTTCAGGTCATTAAATGCTTTCAGTTTGTTAGAAGAGTTTATATTGGAAGACTCTCAAAGAGAATAGAATTTCCAAGTAAAAGACAACAAACATTTTTAATACTGTGGATGAATCTTACTTTTGTACTGATGAAGAAGAGGTAATTTCAATCTGCCTTTAAAGGACCACAGAAAGCACAAAATAAAATGGGGTACAAGGCAATAGGTGAAGATCTTTGTTATGTTCCAAGCCAAAAAAAAGGAAAAAAAAAAAATCATACCGAGGCAGTTCAGTCTGTTTAACTAAAACTAATTTACAGTCTGCTTTGCAAGAGTGCTAGCAATTTTTAGAGGAATCATTTTGGGTCAAGAGTTTAAAGATACAACCTAAGAAGCTTTGTTTTTTAAACTAAGCTGGGAAATACGCTACACAGTGAAGAAAACCTGTGTGGGAGATAAAAACATTTAGGAAAAAACAAGTACAGCAGACCACAATAAGAACATGACAGAAGTTTCAGCAATATTGTAGTACTGGTAGTTATAACAGTGATAAAATCTGATTATTAAGGAACTGATGCATTGTTTGCAGCAATGCTATTAACCAACAGCATTTTTTTTCACATTAGCTCATATTTATTATTATTTGCCTTGAAGTGATTACTCTGCAGGAAAACCTTCTGAAATACCACTCTAAAAGGTATTTCACAAGATGAGGAAAATTAATTACTAGTGATTAAAGTGCTCTAAAAGCTTCACATCTTTGAGTATGCCAATGTGTTATTTTACCACCCAGCTAGGAAGTGCAGATTTGTTATAAACATAGCTATATTTATTCATAAAGGATCACCTGTTTTATCTTCAAGTATAATTCCATGACTTCAAAATATCCTGTATGGTATTTTATCTGTTTACTGTAATCACAGGAGCTGAAAATTGCCAATGGCACCATGGTAAAGCCCTGGTTTTTTTAGCACTGTGAAATGGATGTTTATTAAGTGCGCATTTATCAGCATCTTGTTCGAATACATTCTGGATTTAATTCAGCTGAAGATACTGAAATGCTGAAAACTTGCCATCAGATTTTGGAAAATAGCCTGTATTTTTCAGCTCAGCTGAAGGGGGAAAAAATGGTCTCATAGCAGAATCTCCCAGGAAACACCTTGTTTGGAAATGAAACATTCCTACCACTGGTACAATAATAATCTTGTGTCTTCAAAGATTTGTAACAGCTTTTTCTAGCTATTTTATCCATAAAAATTATAAGCTACTGCTCATTATCTCACTGCTACAATTACAACCTGTGGTATAGCAAGCTAGCAGCAGATCAACGGACAGTGGATTTTGTTTTATTGTTTGCATATGAAGGTATAAAAAATAATGTTTGATACTGTCAGCTGAATTACACTCAGGTTTTAAAACACATGGAGAAACCAAGACCATCATTGGAATGACCTGTTTCTAACACCCAGATGTTATTTACCTCTATTCATACAACATTCCTGATAATGAATGTTTGTATAGAACTATTTTATTATACAAATAAAGTTAGTTTCCAGACAAGGGTAAGTCACTGATCCTTGTAAAAGAGATGCAGTTAGATTTTCATGATGCTATAGTTTACATTCAAAATCAAAACTAACAAAAATTATATTCCAGTATGCATGACTTAAAGGATGAATTACACGATTGAATGGACATCTGTGAGGCTACTACAATGCATTTAGGAACACTTATACTTCAGCTCTATCTCATTCTGAAGCTAAAACATCTTGCTGTAATCAGTTTTAGAATAGCCACTACTCAGCATCAAGCCTCAGTTCTAATTGGCAGTACCTACAGCTGAATAGCTGCTTACAATAACACAACTACCACCACCTGAAATTATAGGTACTGATACCTAGGAAAAGGAACTCATCAGCTTTAATCTATGTAATTTGAGCCTAAGGAAACAAATGTCTTTGCACTGGGGACTGCACAGACCTAGGAGCTCTAAAGGAACTTATTTGAAACATAGTATCAATAAGTAATACTGTGTTTTTAAAAGTGGTAAGAATGTGTTGCACTAGGTTGTAATGAGGATAACTGTTAAAACATACACCAAATTTTACAACTATTCCAATCTAGCTTTCCTCAGAAGTTACAGTTGTCCTTTCCAGTTAATATCAGACATGTGTACAGCTAGACAAACATTCAATCATCCATCATCAGGTTTTCTTTCTGATTTAGAATGAAAACAATAGTAAATGCACATGGAAAGAAGTACCAGATTTTTTTTTAGTAAATTAAGTTACAGGAAAGGACTGTGCCTGACAACTGTTCTTCTACCATGTGAAGAAACATTAGACAACACTAAATGTATGCATATATGCTTGCAGAAAATACTGCTTATTAATAAGAGAACAGTTAACATTAAAAAAGAAAAATCAGTGTGAAGAGCAAGGGAAAAGATGGAGTGTGAAAGAGCATCCCAGTCTTGGTGCTTTCTAATTTTTGAGAGTTCATGAATCAGACATGATTCCCCTTGGTTTTTATTTTGTACAAATGGTACATTACATTCTGAATTGGACTTCTGAACCTATTGCAATTTATCAGTTCTAGAAAGTGCCCATAAGGTGTGTAAGATGTATAGAAGTGATGAGCTAGTGGCTTCTGCCCAGCTGCAAGTAATTTTATAGCTACAAAAGGTTACATTTATGATCCAACGGTAAAACCACTGGTGGATGAAGCTTCTATTTTACTCGAATATAAATCAAAGATATGCATCTGACAAAGAAATACACCAGACACCTACTGAACTAAAAATATGTCTTCCTCCTTGCCCCTCTAACCTTTCTTTCAGGTCATCCAAGCAGCGCTGAAGATGAACTTCTCCCGCTGTCACTAGCACATGCTCTCCTGTCTCCTGGATTAAAACTTGGACACATGGATCAGCTTGGTTTAAAAGCTTCATTCCTTTGACCAGCTGAGGCATATCACCTGGCAAAATAAGGTATTATTAACAAAGGAATACTTAAGGAGCAGTATTTGAAGTAGGATAAATTGAGAAACAACACTCATTTTCATGGAAGTCTAAACAAAAATACGTATTTCAGGAATACTTTCAGCGAAGTTTTGAGGTCTTTCTGTGGGCCAATTTCTGATTACAAGTTACAAAGTGTGGTATGGTTTAAGAGCAGCAACTGAGCATAAAATATACTCATCATTTGGCACTAAGAGTTTATGTGCTGATGATAAAGCATTATACAAACATAACCACTGCATACATTTGAACTGATTGCACATTTTTGTTTTACGTAGTTTTACAATAGGTTTAGTATATCAAGATAGCTACCACATTATCTTGCTTCCTTATCTACAATTAGCTCCAGATACAGCTCATAAACAGTTCAGAACCAACAAAAAAATTGAATGTTATCAATATAAAGTGATTAAAAATATCAGGAATTCACTCCTTTCTTTCACAAATTATCAAGAGATATAACCTTTCTTATTTATTACTACTGTTTAGAGTCATCTGTCAGTAAATACTTGTATTTCTGTGCAATCTTTCATGGCTAAGTGTAGTAACCTGTAAATTGCTAATGCTTAAAATGCTCCAAAGACATAAATAATAACATGTTAACTTTACTAAAATAAAAGCAAAAATGATTCCATATGGATCACTTAAAAGGCATAAGAGCAAATGAAGCACAGGAAGGGTTTAAACTATCTGAAAGCCACTGAAAAGCTTTAATGCTTACAACCTGAAAAGGGGAAAAATCAGGCGTGTGAGAGCTTTTCAGTGAAACAAAACACAGCTGTCCCTAAATTGAAGGTGTTTAAAGAGTCACCTTAAAGCTAATGGAGAATGAACAACCACAGCTGAATCAAATTTGGTTAGACTACATCAAAGCTATGCATAAACACCTCATGTCAGCAGCCCTTCATAATTAGTATTTATTTTAAAAAATAATTATGATTCCTTTCTCTTACTTTACATACGGGGTAAAGAATATCCACAGGCTTTCTAAGTATGCATATTCATATTCAGAAGGAAGAGTGACGTTGAACTCGTCATTCACTTGGAGACTATTGCAAGAAATATGATACTGTATAGTTAATGCTAAGCATGTAAGAGTATAAAAGAAAAGTATCCTTGGAAAACAGACATAAAAATAAATGAGAAATAGAAAATATCAGAGTGTTAGTTCCCATGGCCAACACAGTTGAACACTGTCAACCCTGTCTTTTGCATTTAAGCCCGCTAAGATGGATAAATAGATTATTTTTTTTTTTTTCTCCTTTTAGAGCTTATGGGAACCGTTCAGGAAGATTTTGACAAGAATGTGAAGACATGCAGTCATTTTGTAAAATATACATAGGGAAATAATTTGTACTGATTTAAGACACTTTTCCAAATAAGCAGATGCAGTTGTGAAGTAGGTTTGCTGTGGAAATCTGAGGCACCCATATGTCACAATGTGCCAGGGCCACCTCACAACTATATGCAGCTCACTGGACAACTGACTGCCTTCAAGTTAAGGCTGCAATGGCCAAATTTTGCTTGTTTTCCTGTTACTGCAAGCAGCAGCTGATTTTCAGGAAACCTTTGCAAGTGTAGCTACCTTTGAGGCTTCCATCCCTCTAATAAATTTACTTCAAACCATAGATTCAGAAGTTACCAGGGAGGAGAAATAAAGCAATGGTGTAAGAATGTAAAGTTTCATTTCCTTATGGAAAAAAAATTACACAAAAAACTGGTCAGTAGTTCTAGAATTGCATTCCTTTAACATTTTCAACTTAATGCTACACTCAGTAGAACCAGTAATTTCCAGTACTTTCAAAACTGCTTTAACAAATGCAGGATGTACAACATAAGATTACACATGACAAACAGGTGCTAAGCTGTACAATCACTTATCAAAAAACATGTAATGCCAGTGTTAGAGAATTTTGTAACTGCACAGAAAGCCAGTTATTTTGGTACTACTAACACTACAACAAGAGATGGAAATTGGGCTGAAATCCAAATACACCCAGACATATACTACTTGCTGGTTGTGATGGGGTATCAATTAGAAGCAGCATTGCAAATCTGTACAATGAGCTTAATGATATAACATCAAAGAATGTCTGCAGAAGGGAAAACCCAAAGATACACTCACCTTCACAGTAAAAGAATAGTGAACCTTTAGCATCACATAAGGTCTTACTTGTGGAAGTTACCTCTGACCATAAAGGGCACAACAAGGTCTTCTGTGTCTCCTCACCTACAGATACATGACCTAGCCAGCTAGATTTCACCAGGACAATAAAGTATAGCCCTCTAGGCAACACATATTTGTTTTATACTGGGTCAGTCTCTTATTCAGTGAATAGATCATAAACTAGCCAGATGACGAAGGGTGGGAAGATACATTGCTACCACACCGAATTTGCATTATTATCTCCATGCTCCTGTAAACTTACTTGGATGTTTTGGTTCAACAGCTACCCGCACAATCGGTGTCGCTTCAAAGTTGAGAGGTGTAAATGGCGGACAAGCTGGTGATGTTGACAGTGTGGCAGACTTAAGCACAAAATCTTGCAGGCCTCCTATTCCTAACAGGAATTGGAAAAACAAAAAAACATTGGGAAAAAAGAAACCAACAAAAAAATTGCCCACTGTCATATTCAATGAGACTAAAGCATGACCATCAAGCTAAAAAGAAAAAAAAAATCTGAACTTACTCTAATTACAAAAATCAGATTCAAAAATTCCTCACTGTTCATTTAATGTATCTGTTAAAATATTTGCTCACAATCTGGGTAACTCAAGTCTCTGGAGTGACATTTGATATTTAGTCTCACAGTTCCCAATGCATTCCGTCTGTATTTTAAAAAGGCATGTTTAGCACTCTGAACAGAAAGGACATGAGGACTTTTTTTCCTTTCTAATACATCCAATCCTTTGTACAGCTTAAGACTTATTTTTGCTGGTTTAAATTTAGAAAAATTTAGACTGCAAGAGCCGTCCAATGGCCACCCGGTCCAACCTCCACCCCAAAGCAAGGCTAACTTCAAAGTCAGATCAAGTTGTTCAAGGCCTGGTCTAGTCCAGTTTTAAAAACCTTTAATGATAGAACTGCACAGCCTCTGTTGGCAAGCTCCTCCAGTGCTTAATTACTCTTACTGTGAAGAATGCCTTTTTTTTTTTTTTTTACTTTCTTCCCACCCACCCCCCCCACCCCCCCCACCCCCCCCCCCCGTTATGCCCATTTGGGATTCCCCTTTTCTGTACCTTGAATTCCGTAAAATCTAATTTATGACATAGTAACCTATTCATTCTAACCCCAATATATTTTATAATGCTGGCAAGTTGGAGAAAACTGAGCTTAAATTGTAGTGATAAGAAAAAAATATACTAAAAAATATTAGCTATAAATCTGCAAAGTAGCTGCTGTAAATGCATATTTAGCTTTGGCTGGCTGGCACATTAAAGACAATTTGAAATTATTGCCTTCAAATTCCTAACCAACAGGACATCATTCATAATTTAGTCAGTGCTATAAAAACACTACCAGAAGTGTTTGACTAATAAAGATAACAAATAAAGCTGATATTGATATATACAGTCACTTTTCCCGATTCTCCTTCAATCATAAGCAATGAGCATTAAAGTACTTCTAACAGAGGATAAATTAAATGAACATATAACAATATGAGAAAACGGAAACCTTTAGCTCATAATCTATACCTGCTTAAAAATTAAATTCATAATTATACAGTGCAGTATATTTCTGCTCCTTCCTCCTCATCTCTCCTACTTGCCAAAATAGTGACAAGCAGAGAAGTTCTTAACTCCAACTCCTTATTACTACCCTAATACTTTTCCAGGTTCTTCTTTTGGCTTAGTTGTCTTTATTTGAGGCAAGAAACAAAGAGGGTCAGCTTTCACCCTATGAGATCATGAGGGAGCTTAAATTCTGAAGAGCCAGTCTGCTGCAGAGCTATCATCTGCAGAATCAGGACATTTCTGCAGCTCTGAAGGCTGAACGTCTGGCCAGAAGGATACGCCAAAACCTAAAATGTCACTATTTAAGTAAGCCTGTCTTAAACTAACTGGAAGCAGAACAGCATTCAATAGCTTTAAATGCAAGACAGCAGATGCTATGAAGAAAATAAATCTGTATAAACTCTGTGTTGCACCTGACCTATGACCAGTATGTATTTCCTCTTTTTCACTTATTCAACATGTGGTTTGAATGAAAAACAAATGCTGGATCATCATCACCACCAGGGACTGAGAAAGGGATGGGCCCATTTTATTCTGATCTTCTCCAGCTGGTAAAAAGAAAATGATTTAGAGTGGGAGGTGAACAGCTCCTTTTCACAGTGTAATGTGAACCAGAGAAACCAAGTTATCAAATCTTGCTTCAGATAGACTCACTCTCTTCTTTAACATGTTACTGTACTCTTACCACTATAAAGAAAACCTAAAGCTCTCTGCTCTTTTGTTTCACATTTGAAGGAAAAAAACACATGAATTATACTGGTGTCTGGCAACAATAGTATTTTATAAAAAAACCCTGTCAGTTTTCATGAAAATCTGTTAGGTTTGGAACCTGAGTATTTTAATTGCTTAACTGCGTGAGCTGGCACAGAGCAGTGTCCAGCTCTAACCAATCTGTTTAATTTACAAGTTCTTAGTAACGAATGCCAGCAAAAAAAAAAAAAAAAAACCAAAAAAACCCCCATAATGATTAAAGGTTCTTGGGCACATTTTTACATAATATGATTAAGAGTAACCACTAATGTATCTTCAGAATAACATTAGGAAAAGACGTAACTAATTCCGAAGTACCACGATATGTCAATGGAAGAATTCATAAATCTTACACTTACTTACTGTTCATCCCACTGAAATTTACACATACTACTTGACATCAACTCTGAAATGTGTATTAATATGTTAACTATGTGAACGGACTCAGAAAAGTCACCCCAAAATTAAGCTTATAAACACACCTCTCGTTTTAAGATGTGTGTCCTCATTTCAGCTGGGATAGAGTTAATTTTCTTCCTAGTGGCTAGTACTGTTAGTGCAACTGATTTTGTCCTGTTCAGCCCTTGAAGACAGACATTACTGTAACACACACATTTTACTTCATATTTCTTTTTATAGTACAATAATTTTCAAAAAGAAAGGACCCAAGGTAAGAAAAAACTGTTTAAGCAATGAAGGGGAGATGAAATACTGCTCTTTTGTATTAAGTTAGCTTAAAGAATGAAATACAAAAAAGCCTTGTAAGTATGTTTGAGACATACAATAGTGACCCCACAAAGAATTCCTAATCAACTAAGTATGCAGTCTGTCACACAAACCAACATGCACACTGGTAGGCAGTTTGTAGTACATTGCTTTTATTTATTCATTTATTTTAAGAGAAGCCAGAGTTAGATATGTCTATAGGAATTTTCAAACATGAGTATTAACTTTATCAGGAAACTGCTCCTTTTCATTAACTCTGCCTGTGGTGTGCCACCTGATTTCTGTACAGAAGAATAGATGCTGAATTATGACTGTTAGGGGAGTGTATAAACTTCAGACACAAGAGTTTATTAAAAACCCCTCAGGAGAAATATCACATACTTTGGTACATGTGTAACTACTTCTAACATTGTACTTGGTAGCAAAGCCTTTTCTTCAAGTCAGGAATCAAATCACCTTTTCAGATTTTATAACGTAAGGCAAAGAGCCATATCTACTAAACAGTTACTACTATAAGTGTATTCTTCTCTTCTGCATAGCCCTGTCGAGATTAAGGGGATTATAGTGTAGAGAACTACAAAGCAAGCTACCCATGCTGAAAAGTCAAGTCTACCAAGGAATACCATCTGAGATGTAAGTATGAGACTAGATTATTTTTTCCTGAATTCATTACCTAAATGCTTTGCCCCTACTGCAGAGTAATACTTTTGTTATGAACTAGCACTCCCATGTATTACTGGTCAATAAATAAATACAGTGAATGAACTCAACTGGACTTGAATAATAATGGGCACTGGAAAATACCACTCTCCAGGGCTCTGTCTGCGTGCCAAAGACTTCACTGAAAAAAAGGCAATTTTACAAAGTTTAACACTCAGATGAAAACACCCAGAGTAGCATTAGTTCTACAAACTTGATGCCACCTATAAAAGAAACAGGCAAGACTTCAAATATGATGTGGAGATTTAATTTTAAAAAGTTTACAAATTATCTCTCTTGTCCTAAACAACCTAACCCTACATGTAAGTATCAAACTGATTTTTGCTAGCACATATTAAGACTATTTGTATAGATGTAACTAGCTGCTTTTTACATAGACTATGTTCAGAATACTCTGACAAATCATTCACAGTAACTAGCAATAAATCTATCTGAAAGTATTAAACGTATTATTTCAACAACCATTGTCAATCTGTAGCTTGGAAATAAGACATCCTCTTAATAGAGAAAGAACTCATGAAAAGCCTGTGAGATAATATTATGAAAGACGTTCTGAGTTTGGTCGATTGTCATTTAAAAGTAGACCAAATTATGGTGTACATCAGGGAAAATTATCACACAGATGGAGAAATGTGTGATTTACAATTGTCCTTCCTTTGTTGAGTCCTTTCTATCACTTGCCCTAGAAGATAAGAATACTAAATCAAGTATATACCTATTTGTATCACTAGTGTTTTTTACCACATGATAGAAATAAATGGCAAAAATAGCTAAGAACACCATAAGTAAAATTTTCAAAAGGAGCAGGAGATTTAAGACAAGCCTCCATTTACTTTTCACCTCTATGTCTTGCTGGTAACCACGACACATCAGACAATCATTTTGCTACCTTTAAAGATAAAGTACACATTTCCAGCTGAATTCATCTATAAGATCTGAACACATAATAGATCAAGATACATGCAGTTAGTTTTTGCAGTTAATGTTCTTTCAAGATGTAAAAAATGAAATAGACACCACCACCCACTTAACTTCTTCAATCAGATAAGGAAATAATTTACTTTCCAGTATAAAGATCAAACAAAGAAGAATTAAAGCTGTTTAAATTTTAACTGCTGCCACATTGTTACTAGCCTCAGCACATTAGTTCAGTGGATCTTCATCTTCTCTCACTGACTGTATCACCACTTTAGAATCCATGGCAGCTCTGGAATGGAGATATGTCAAGCTCTGGACTAACACCGTAAGGAACTAAGTAAAGCAAAAAGCAAACATTAATCTTCTCACAAAGACTCTGTCTCCACTGAAATACATCATTTCTTATCAACATTCTCTGTTTAGAAAGATTAAGACTTTACAATATGCAAAGCTTTCTGGTTTAAACGCTTCATGCATTAAACTAATATCAGTGAAAAAAGACCATGCAAGCTCATTTGTAATTCATATAAAAAGAGGTGTGATGCAAACTTCTGTAAATCTACAGAATCTCAACTCTTAAAATGACAATGTGCCTTTTGTTTCAAAGGGAGTCTACAAACAGACTAAGATCTCTATAATTTTCTTTGGGCAGTAATATGAATACCTTTTTTCCCTTCCCAGTGACCTTTTGGAAAAAAAAAAAAAAAAAAAAATTAATTTAAAAGGTACCTTAAAAAATGCATATGAGAAAATAAATTCACAAATCTTAAAAATATGATTGGCTCTTGGATGTTTCCAGTTTCTCCTTAAAGTAAACAGGCTAAAAGCCAATTAAAACAGAAAGAAAAATATATTTGCCAGATATTAAATATAAAAAATAATGAAAATAATTCCATATCAATCATCATTCTCCTTCAATCTATTCACAGAATTCTCCTTTTCCCAATATCTAGGATAAGCCTAGAAAAGATTATACCATTAGCACAATTATTCATTAGGGGGACTAATACTGCTAAAAAAGAAAAAAGTTATTTTGCTAGATGAAACTGGCTTTCTGGTGGGATTAAACCCTGTTACAGTAGTATGCCTTTTTATTTCAGGAATCTTACAATGTTTTACAAATTACTGGGATTAAATGATGGCAACTGTAGGGATTTCAGACAAGCAGCTACTATGGTTTAAGAATGCTTCGTATTATACATTTATCGCCTCAGACTTTAAGCATGTTTCTCTTGAGTCTCACGGGCAGTGCATAGAGAGATCTGAGGGCAGAACTTGACCTTTCTGTATTAGAAACTGTTTCTGGAAGAGAAGGGAATGTAAATCAAGATACAGACCACATTCTAGTTGAGATTTCATCAACTTCTTCCATAATACACACCACATGTTAGCACAGATTGCCGGTGAGTGTCCTCATCTGTAATTGTGCACTTCCTCCTCAATTGCTCGTACTTGCTTCTGAGGCCAGTGAAATCGTTTGTATGGAAAACAGAATATTGTGAAGTATGTGCATGATTTCAGCTGTTCTTGAAACTTTCCAATCATTTAACAAAAAAAAGGTTAATTCAACATTTTCTTTTGTATTTAATTTCCTCTTTCCCTGCTTTTTTTTGAGCTTAGTTTCTAAAAATTATCAGAATCCAAGCCTCTCAAAGCCTCTGTCCCAGTTTCTTCATGAGTTTCAAAGAACACTTTCTACCTAAATAAGTTCTACAGATTAACAAGCAGAAACACGAATTTAGTTCCTCAATACAAAGGTGTTAAGTTATAGTTTTTATTGTAAAAATGTTACTTTTTAAGTTCACAGCAGTCTGGGGGAAATTGAACATAACTTTCTGATCACAGTAAACTCAGCCATATTATTAATGTTATAACAAAATTCCCTCTCCCCAAGGGACACAGTCATGCCATAAGACATTAAATGCACTAAATGACTTTTGACACAAGAAGTACCTCAATGCTTTACTATTGAATCATCAAGTAGTAAAAGATGAAAAAGTGCTTGAGCACCCTGCTGAGTTCTTTTAAGAAAAAAGACTAGCAATGCAAAGAACAATACTGTGTGCTTTTATAGAACTGCAAGGAAAGCAATAATATCATCTAACAGCATGTTCTGCTAAAATCTCTTATTGCCAGATTATAGTTTTTAAGAGGATTGCAAATATCTAATGAGTATCATTTATCTTCTGCTGAAATTCTTTGGGGGAAAAAATGCCATATATTTGATTAAGTACTGAGACTGCATGATAACATACATTTCCTAACTGTTGATTGAGTTGACAATTGTAACTATGAACTTTCCTATACTTTCATCAGACTATAAACTATAAACAATTTCAAGGAAACTATAAAAACCCCTTTACATTAAACAGTAACATCTTTAAAATGATAAAGGGAATGGATAGAGATCTATCTGCATTCAAGTCTTTGTGAACATGCAGACACCAAAGCTGAGTCAGGAATTTGCTTGCCAAAATATAAATTTACCTTAAAGTAAGTAGAATTAACCCAAGTTCAGTTAACATTCCAAATCTGCCTTCTGGGTTTACAAATAGGTGTAGTCAAAATGAAATATTGATTTCCTTAAGTTGCTTAATGAGGCAAATAAATATAGAAGATGAAAGTATTTCGGATGTAATGATGTTTTTCTTACACTACAAAATTATTTCATTTGTCATGCTATACTAAATTTTGAAGCTGAAAACTGAAGTAAATGATCCCAATTTTTTTTTTTTTTTTGTTGTGGTTAAACTTAATTTTAGCACAGAAACTTAAAAAGAAAGTTCATGCTTGTATCTGTAATCCAACCCCATTCCTCTGTATGTATTCTGAAATCAATGCACTTGCAGAAAGGGAAAAACCAAACCTTTACTTCAATTTAAGTTACTTTGATCTTTTAACTGTAAAGAATTCTTGATAAAGGCAGTAAATGGTCCCTTTTGTGGTTTTATAAAAATGTTAGTAGATCTACTCAGCAGAATACATGTAATATGTTGCCCGAGTCCACACATTACAATTCCTTTTCACACACCCCTCAACTTGACATCACATGAAAGCAGCAAAACTGAACAACAGTAAGCATGTGGCCAGATCTTTGTACATGTGACTACACAGACACTGGAACTCACTTCATTTAGCCTGTACATCAAATTAATACTTCCATTACTGCATGTGGAAAGCATTTAGCACCATATAAAACTCTTCAAGGGTTTTGGAAACACAAACCAAATTTTAGATTTATAATTACTTTGAATAAATGATTTTAATTTGACCTGACAACAACACATCTGAGTTTACTTATATTTCTTTTTTTAAATGACTACCAGAACTTCAGAGGCAGTTTAGCATGGTTGTTGTCCCAAACAAATGGAATTTAGGAATAGTTGTTTCAACATATTTACTTTGATAATCTGAAAGTCCTTTGAAATGCTGATTTGTTGGGTTTTTTATTAGTAGTAGTAAATGTGCTTTTGTAAATATATTCATGAAATTGCATATTATACTGAAAAAAAGATCAGCTGAATTCATATGGAACATCCTATGCAAAGGAAAAAATTTTGCCCTACAAACCTAAAGAAAAAGAAAGCCTTCTAGACAACAAAGCATTAACTATGCGCTCTAAAGAAAATACTTTTTTTTTTTTCTGATGAGAAATGTGTCACAGGTGTAGCTCTGGCTACTGCTAGGGAGCCTCCCTGTTCGGTGGCACAGGTAAACACATGCTGGTCATCTACTGATGACTTCTACTGGTTCAATGAGAAAATTATTTAACAAAAAAAAAAAAAAAATCATTCTTTTGTTTGTAATTCCTATACTGAAACTCTTAAGACTTCAGCTATGATCCTGACACCTGCCTTGTAGAAGACAGAAAAAGACGGGGCTATTGACCCATCATAAAGCTGTTTTGTACATAACTATAAATTGATAATAAATCTTATCCATGAAAAAGTCAACAAAACCCAAGAAAACATTGAAGTGTTTGGTAAAATACCTTAGTTAGTCTTGATATTAATATTCAATTAAGTGTGCAAAGGAACATATACTAAAAGACCTAAGTTTCTTCACCCTCAAAATAGCAGAACGAGATAAATCTCTATGTTCCAGCAGTCCTCTAGCAAAGGCAGAGTTTATACTGCTTACATTTCTGGACATTAAAGAGGAAAAAAATGAAAATATTTTAAAATAAACCTGTCTACCTTATTAAGTATATATTAGAAAAAAAAAGCAGAGAAATCCAACGTCTACTCTTTTACAGGACCACCATTGATAACATCAGCTAAGCACACATGCTCAGTTCTGGAAATCTATTAAAATCGGATCCTGTTTTCTTATGTCTGTAACACGAATATATTGTAGACCAGAAGTATTAATGAAAACAAGCACTTCTCACTTTACTCTCTTAAAATCTTTGTAAAACATTTCACCTAAATTGAAGGAAGGGATGGGGGGAGGCAGCAGCCAGGGGCTGCAAGGGAAAGCATTGAATCAAGTGTGCTCTATTAGATTGTGCATGGAAAGTGTTTAACATTAGAGGAAAAGAGATGGAGGTAAAGACTTTCTATTTAAAAATGTAGTCAAGTTTAATATTAATTTTTAATTGGACACTGGGAAGACATAAAACCACACACAATATTTTAATATTTTTATGATATTACTTGAGGCTAGATGCGAGTGAAGATCTAAAGTTCATTAGTGGTTTTTGAGCACACAGCAAACTAAATTCCTCTATTTTCTTGACCAAATGCTTCCCACAACAGAGCAAATTAACTACTCTTAGCTAATAGATCAATAACTTGAAATGATTTCTTCATAAAACAGACTAGTTATAGCATAGTCTGACAACCAACTGACCATTAAGAGAAAATGCCATTTTAGTTTTTAATCAGTTTTTGGAATGTGAACTGAAAATGGGCAGATTTCACGTATATACTGCTTTCTTAAATTGAAGATTATAAAATATAAGTAACATCTGTTACTTCCCAGAATCAATTATCAGTGGTGTTAAAATTAATGAGGCCTTCAGGCACTGATCTTGCAAGGAATTAATTTTAATCTGTAGAAGTCTTGGAGGTTTTGTCATGTTTGCCTAGAAAAAGCTACATGAACATATTGCTACAAGTCCTGCATTACATATCCGAGGTACATGGGGAATTTAGAATCTACTACCAGTAGTGCCAATTACTAAAGACAATGGTAGATAGCTTAAAAGTGCATTAAATTTTGTCCATCCTTGTGCTGATCCTAGAATTTGTTTAACTGTAGAATCCCAATATACTTGATTTACATGTCAAATAAAATATGAAGCCTTCATCATACAATAAACCAGGCAAAATGCAAAGATAGACTATTCAGTTACTAGGATATTTCAGATATCACAAGTAGAAGCAGCATACCAATTACTAAATGTGTACAATATCCTTTGGGAAATGCCCTACTGAGTCACTGACCATTTAGCCTGTTAACTTGTAAGACATGCAACTAACTAATTAAAATTCAATTTTCCAAAACCTGACCCAATGCCTAATGCTTCCCTTTAAAGGCAACCCCTGCACCCCAAGTTACATTTGCCTGCAAGTGATTTCTGCTTGATTAATTTGCTGCCTTGGGAAATATGGCTTGAAATGTTCCTAAGTACCATGAATAATGGATAGTTTCAGTCTGCATTATGCAGAAGTTGATGTTTATTTTAAATACAATAATTTTCAAAAAGGATAAAGGATAATGAAGAAGAATAATTTGACTTTAAGGTAAAAGAAACCTTCAAATAGTCCATTTGTAGTCAGAAACAATAACATTTTGGGGAATAATTAGAAGAAAAATTCTAACAAAAGAAAGCATCTTTCTGATGCCTTGGATTAGGACTATTTGACATAAAGTGTGCACAAAGAGATGGCATGAGAGGGTATAGGGGATGTCTTAAACACACTTGTTATATCAGCAGCCTAGGAAGTTAGTAATAATGAGTTATTTATCATACTCTCCAGTTTAATGGCAAAATACATTCCAAAATAACACAGAAAATGTATTCAAATTTAAAAGGAAAAAAACCCCAAAAAGTTACTGCCACATGAAAACCCAGGACTGGGCCATTAACACTGATCTTGGATCGAAAGGCTCCCAGATACACTCCAAAGATATGCTCCGAACCCATCAAATACAATGTAACTAGAATAGTGACAATTTTTTTAGTGAAAGGAGAGAATTACAGAAAGTTATTTGAAAATACACACATTAACCACTGACAAAAGCACCTAAGAAATACAGAACAAAAAAATTCTGGAGTAAATGTTCTGCAGGCCCTTCATCGTTCTGATTAAAACAGGGGTTTTGTCACAGCAATGGGAAAAAAAAAAAAAAACAAAACAAAAACACCAAAACAACATCTTATTTTTCCACAAAATTAAAACTATGCTTAAATCATGAATTTTACAAGTCAGCTTCACATTAGGTATTTCTGGCAGTCTGCATCTGTGTAAAATAGGCATAACAAAATCATGTTGATTTAAAACATTAAATGATATCTAAAAATTAAGACTGCTACTCCTCATACCCCAAGCATTTTTTCCCTAAGGAAAAAAAAACTTATTTCCCCCCTAATTTCTGATTGCTTCAGATAATGTAACATTGAGAGTTATTACTGTAATTCATAGTCCATATAACTTTGACTTCCTAAAATACTGCAACATTTAACTTTCATTAGCTCTAGGTCAAGAAGAAAATGGGGAAAAAAAATATACAGATCATTCCTAAGATCTGAGAATTCTTAAGACTAGTGCAGAAGACCACATAATTGAGTTGGGCTGTAAAATGTTCCTCTATTTCACAATGGAGAAATTAAATATAACTAATCTTAAGGCCACCTTGCAAATAGGTAACTAATAAGATTTAATTTTATTTACATCCCACCGGTTTACAGGCAATAAGAACTTCCCCAACATTGCTCTCATTGTTTGTTCAAAACAGGCATGAGCCTCATGCTGACAAAAGATACCAGGAAGGGAGCTCGGAGCTTTAACATCTCCACATCTGGAAAACCCTTAGTATTCAACTTCCTTTTCAGCAGTGGTAACACCTGTCACTGACTGCTTCATCTGCATTACAGCATAAAAGGAAGAGGGACCTTACCCCAAAAGATAGTCTAAGAACACTATCTCAAATACAGCTAGGGTGATCTAGCAGCCAGTTGCCCTGCTTCTGGCCTCCCAGCACTGGCATGTGTCAAATTCTGGGTGAGCCAATTCATGATACTGAATAAACAGAGTAAAACTAAGCTAATAAAAAGGCAATTTTCCCTCTTACCCAATTTTCACCCCCTCAACTATGAAAGCATTAATACATTTGTAAGAGACACTGCTCTGAAGTGTTCTCCAAAAAAAAAGGCCATATCAACATATTAATCGTAATGATGCTCCTATGGCATGATGAAGCCAACCAGAAGTACAGGTTTAACAATCAAGATGCTATAAAACTAGTTAAGAGACCTTTTTCCTCTCCCACCCATGTAGAAAGTGCAGCCAACTCCTCATGGTTCTGAAACAAGTTAATTTGTCTCTATGCCACAGTGCTACCTCCTCAGAAACTAGATCAGGTAGGTTAACATTTTGCTGACTAAGCAGAAGAGCCCACAGATATGGTATCATGTATCACCCACAAGCAGCAGCAGTGACTTGGCTGCTGCTTCAAGACAAAGCAAAACCTTAAATCACAAGAAGTCAGCTGCTTTTCTGAACAAAAGAAATGTGACTGCTTGCCACTGTTATGTACCAGCTTTAAATGCTTTGGAAGACTTGAGGGTAGATAAACCTTTTCTACTAAAAATGAAAAGCATTTCTGCTAAAAATGGCTGAATACTCAAATGACTTTATTTGGTTGAGAAGCAATGCTTCCAACACAGTATGTCATACTTCCTGATGGGATCATGTACACAGAAGAATCTGTTAAAAACAGAGTATGATTTTAGTATCATTTCCAAAGAAAACACAACTCCTGTAATCACACAGTCTCCCCTCAACAACTTTTAAACATGTTGTCAACTTCCACTAAATTTACCAGTGAGAGAGAGGAAAGGGTTCAGATATAATTAAGTTTCCACAAGTTATGTAAAAATCAATGGCTAAGTACTGAAGGGAGACCAAAATTGGTGAGCTCACTGAAAAAAGGGCAGGCAAAACACAATCATTATACATCCCTCTTGGAAGCAGCTGCCTGGCGACCAGCACGCGCATCCTGGCTGGCCAACTGGGACACGCAGCTTAGAGGGAAGCTGAGGATTTTAAGGACACCAGTCCACAGGAATCCAGGCTTTGTTAATTCTACTGCTCAGAGGACTTGATTTTTGAACATTGACAGAACAATCTTTTGTGGAAAAACTCAAAAAAATGTAACCATTAGGATTCCAAATATTTTAGGTCCCATTTTGAAAGCTTCTCAACACACAGCTCTTTGCCTCAATGAACCATGCAGGCTATCTTCAGAGTTCATCACATGTGCTTTCAACTTCCTTTTCCCAAACAGCTCCAGCAGACTAGAGAGGGGGGAACCGGTTTGAATGTCTTAGCTGATATTTAAGTGCAGTAAGTGATACAACAAGAACTACCAGCAGGTTTGCCTTTTCAGTTAGATCAACGGGTTCACAGTCATGCAACCCACAATGGGTAACCCAATACTTCATATTGCATAAAGCATGATTTGTGCAAATCTTAGCATATGACACTTGGAAAACACCAAGTATTTAAACGAGTATTTGTTGCTCAATATTATGTTTCAGAAATCCTGAATTCAGACTTCTGTCAAAGTTGGCAATGACGGTACTTTGGCCAATGAAGCTTAAAATGACACTAACTGATAAACTGATTTATTCCCCATATATTAACTTGAACAATTGTATAATTTATACATTCCAGTGTACATTTTTCTATTTCCCTACCTTGCCTTGGCTCAGGTCTGCTCACATTCAAGTCAATAATAGTTTGCTTAAAACAACAGTAAGTGCCTTAGAAAAATCTGCCCACTTCAAATTCATTAAGATGACAAAAATAATCTCTGTTCTGTGAGGAAAAGCTTTGACTCACATCCCTACTGGGGTCCTGAAATTTACTGCAGTTTCCCTACTGCAATCTCACTGTCTTTACACAGACAGGCCTAAAAACAAAGATGGCAATATAAAACACTCACTATCAAATTAGGTGAATTAATATATTAGGCAAAATATCAAAAAACAGTCAAGTCAGCAGCTGCTCTGCATCTTAAGACAAAAACTCAATAGCAACAGCCCCTCAAACATTACCCTTATCTACCTGTAACTGGAATTGAGCAATTCTTTATAAACGGTTTCTTATAAATCCATATTCTGAAACACATAAGGTGTAACTATGAGTATTATCTATACTTGTTATTGTCAGTTCATTGAGTTTTGACAATGAAATTAGAATAGTTACTACTAGATTAAGTACAAATGGACTTGAAACTCACACTGCTTGGCTTGCAGCCTCTGCAGAATAATATTTCTAGTAAGTATCAGGTTTTCTAATTATTTACTAAATTATAAACTACTACAAACAATCTGAACTTTGAGCCTAACTATCCAGTGCTGCCCCTTTAAAACTGTTGTTTAGCGGTGCTCCACAGTCTGACATCAGTTGATACTCCTAAATATAGCTCTGCCTTAACTCCCCCCCACAGATCACAAACCAGACAAAGCCAACTTCGTGACTCACACCCTGATACAGGCCAAACAACCCTCACAACACTTTTGCAATTTAATGTGAAGCATGAAACAACATCAAAATTTGGAGAAAATATTTAGAAAATAACTCACTAAAACACAGCCTTTATTAACCTCTTGACTTTGCAACCTTCCCATTTGTTACAAAGGATTTTGATTCTCTGCAACCATGCATGTACCATGCATGTGTCCAGAATTGATTACAAACTTCTTCACCCAAACTCCCATGCCCTCACTGAACCCCCTCTCTGCTTTTTCTGAACTCCCTGAAGAAATTTTAGTGACAACAGGAAATGGGAGCAAAAGATAAATATATAAAGCAAAAAAAGGCTTTTGTGGCTAGTTCAAATGTAGAAGTAGAGGCATTTCACAACCACAGATGGTATTTATTGCAAGAATGCTGTACATTACAGGCATTAGGTCTAATACACAATAAGACAAGCACTTCTTCACATGTGGGTGTGGAAGCATGTGTCCCCTCCCTGTTACACAGGAGGCCTGGCTCAGCTTAGGAAGTGCTCCAGCAGGAAGCTAAAACACATTTGAATAAATTGCTCTCTTGGATTAGTGGTTTATATTGCATAAACAATGCCAGTTAGGATAAGAGCTTGTGCATTTGCTAAGGTTGTGGTTAACTACAATATTCTCATATAGTCTTAATTTATTGACATGGATAACTAAGGTAGTCAAAATTAAAAGCTGAGGTAGAGCAACAGAAGGAAAGGCAGAGATTCAAAGAGAAAACAGGAGGTTGACACTAACATTTGGGGTGGGGAGCTCAGTGGAAGATGGGTAGATTTCAGAGCCATATTAACACTCCAAAGACAGCTGAGGGAGGTCCAGCCTAATTTCTATAGCCTGTTTATTACTCTATGTAGAAGGCAATTCGTGTAGCTATGAAAGTTACAAAAACATTCAGAGAAGAATTTTCCCATCTCTTTGTCATATAAAACAGTAGCTTGTCTCAGGACCAATGAAGTACCAAAGAAAAAAAAGGAAGCTGAACAATATGTTTTCATGACAGTGGCTTTACTTAACACTACACTGCGTTTGAAACCAGTACAGTATTTCCAAGCTGAGCTAATAAGTAGGCACCACATTGACTGCAGATTTTTGGCTTTCAGAATACTCTGTGAGATTAATTTGGATTCAAAACATTTGTAGATTTTCTGCATGAAAAAATGCACATTAAAAAACATAATCCTAAGTTTTCACTACACTGACAGTACTGTGAATCCATGTGAGATCTTTACCCAAAATTGAAATGGCTACACATTTTTGTACTGTATAAAAAACAGTGCCCTCAGGCTTCACGTTAAATGGGAATAAGAAAACAGTTTAAAGGATAAAACAAGTTACCTCATTCTTATTTCCATTTCTTGTAAAAAAACATATGGAAAATTACATGACAACTCTTTAACTACTCTGTCAAGGAATCCTCATCAATACCATAATTCAGATGCTCTGAATATTGAAATAATGTGATATTCAACCAAAAATATAATCCTTATCAGCTGTGTGTATATCATGAGAAACTGAAACTCAATGAAAAACAAACAAAACCACCATTTTTCACTTTAGGATTGTTTTGTTAACAGGATACTGGTTTAAATATAAAGATGGGGAAAAAGCCTTATTCAATCAAAGCCATGTAAAGGAGCTTCACTTTTGCAATAACCTTCAAAAAGGGATTATACAGAAATAGAGAACATTGCAAATTCCAAAGAATTACAAAAAACACACATACAGAGAATAACTTCCTGAAGTACTAAAGCTGAAAAAGTTAATACTTAGAGAAATTACCCAGAAATCAAGAACTATGCAAAAATAGCAACAAACTCAATTTAAAACTTAGACTGCCTAGAAAATCTTTTATCCATCACTCATTCAGTGCCTCCTACTGGGCACAGAGAGGATAAAGTTTTGAGACAACTAAACTGTAATTTCTAGGTCCAAATTTCTTCTCCACCCCTTAAGTTACACATGGTATATTTCAGCACTGATAAATATCAGAAACGAAAATACTTTTGTCACACTAATAACATGATCTAGACAGGTAGTTTGTGTTATTTAAGGATGTGTTAGGAAAAGCACACTGTCCTGACTGAGACAACAAAAGGATAAAGAAACAGCACTGTATACAAGAAAACCTATGTTAGGAACAGAGATGCATGTAAAATATATTCCTAAAACACAGGATTATCCAAACAAATAATGTCATGATTTAATGTACACTTCAGTGCAATTCCCCACTTAAGTAAAAGTTTAGCCTAAATGATACTTATGAGACAGTATTCCAGTTACATTTTTATTCACTTACCTGCCCTGAATTATACTATGTCTTGATGCTATGAGAAATACCTACAATTTACAACTACGTTTTAGAACATAAATTTTCTACCTTTGCAATGAAGCAGAAAAATTTAATTCATCTGATATAAATTGAACTTTATCCTGGCCAGAAGAGCTAAAGGAGTAGCCAGATGATTAAAAGTACACATTTCTTCTCAAAAGGCATAGAATCACAGAATGAAATGTCACTAATTCAAGTATGCCATCACAGTAGCCTGAGAGATATATTTTCCATAAAAAAATACTGCAAAACTTAAAATCCTTAAAAAATAAAACTTCTTTTCTGCATTGCTAATTGCACACATTCTTAAAGAGATTTGATTTATGGTGTCTGTTTTTACATCTGAATTGCTATACATGAATTTACATGTATTAAGGCATGTATTTTCAAACCCATTTGTGCTTAAAGTGATTATTTTGTACCTGCTCCTGACATGACAATGCAAGCTCCCAGCTTGCATTTTAACAAAACGATGGCCACATTAAACAAAGGAAATGTTCCTTTCTGCAAAGTTTCTAAGTTTGATTTCTACAGCAAACTATTTCTGCAAAGGGAATTCTCTAGTGTGTTTCATTCTGAATTAAGAAAACAAGCCTAATGCTATTTTGTAGCGAGAGTAAAGGTTTAATTATACAATCTAAATACAGATAGTTGTTAAATCAGGTAATTTACACCTGTGTTGAAAACTGAACCTTAAACACTCATTCCCCAAATTAGGCATGCTTGTATGATCTCTCAACCATTTAATCCAGCGCCCCAGTGTCCAAGTTCATCCTTGAACTGATGTTTCCTCCTTCTTTGTACAATATCTCATAGCAGCACTAACAGGGAGAATATTCTTAGAAATGGAATTCACAGAATCATAGAATTCTAAAAAACTTTGAGTACAAAACTGAAGTTACTTTAATTCATCTAGCATAAAACTTCATTTAGTGATGGATACCAAAGTGTCTTTAGAGATTTTCAATCAACCAAGGCAAGTTAGATGGTTCCCATTAGAACCACAACATAAGAAAGAAGAGAGCACATGGCTGTACTACACATTGCCACCTACTAAACAATTCTACTTTTAAAGAGGAAACATTAAAAAAAAAAAAAATAATAAAACATCACAGAAAACAGCATGCCCCAAGTAATGGGGGCTGGGGGGAGGGAGGCCAGAGGGGGCAGTCTTCAGGCTCTTCAAATGAAAATGTGAGGTAATTTCCCCAAATCACCATTCATGTATCAGAGTATGCTGGAAAAAATCCCAAACACAACATTACAGATGTGAGCTCAGCCAATCATCTCAAAACTTCACCATAAGACTTCTATTACCATTTTACATCGGTGATACTAACTACTCTGGCACTCCTTTTACAGTATTGGAAAAAAAGAAGTTCATAAGCCAAGTAATAAATATGGCTGGTTATGTACGTAACTGTTTTCCCTTTATTTACACATGGATATTTTCAGTTTCATAGAGGCAGAGACTAAAAATAATACATTGATCCTGAATAAAGAAAGTAACTGGGAAATCCTGGGGAAATCCCTATCTCATTTTAAAGAGACTTGAAAAGTCCCACCCAACTAAGTACTCACATAGAAGATTTGGAAATTTTAGAGGTAAGGCAGCTAGTATCTGGGACCTAAAACCACAAACAGCCACTGAAAGGCTGAGTAACATCTGCCCAGAGGCAATGACTACATAAGTCAATTCTCCACACTTGCACAATGAAAAGGAATCGATCTCCTTTATCACTGGCCTTGAATTCTGATCAATGTATATTAGTGTAATAATAGGCATCTAATAAATTCGAAGTCCCAAGGCCAAAAATAACTTCTTTCTGAAGCAAACAAAGGAATGACAGAGACAACTACCTCCACCTCAAACCCTCTTTCCAGTCTATTTCTAGATCTTTTCTATTAAGTTGCTGCAGAGCATGTGCCTGCCGCTGTGCTGTGAGTTTCTGCAAGCAACAATAGTATGAAATTGTCTCGATTCTTATTAGCCCCACTGCTGCCCACAGGCATATAAGCAGCAACAATGAACACTGACAAGTCCGGGTGGTTTTCCTTCTGGTGCTGTTCGGGAAACCTCAAGCATCAGCAAGCATCTGTCTGCATAGAATCCCCAAATAATCAGGAGTACCTGCCTCACATTTGGAAGATTATTTAGAAATGCAGTTTTTTCTTGCATGACAACTCGGATTTGACAGATTATAATACCTAAAAGTTGCTTTAAAACTGATACAAAATGTTTCATTGCATTCTCTCCTTTCCTCAAAACCTTATTTTTTTATATTGTAACCCAGCAGTGGTCAAGAGCAAACTTGGAGGCATTTTTAGCTAATGTATTATGACTTTAGCTTCAATAATATTATAAGGTTCAATTTTTAAATATAAAAAAAACCCCTTCTATTCCAGTGGCAAGACTAAACACATTTTTAAGATCTCATAATGAACTCTTGAAAATTAGAGCAAAAAACATTCCAGAAGCACTAGAGAATTTAGAAGTGGTTTTCTTCAGAAAGAATTACTACACTTATGATTTCCTTTTATAGTCTTAAGAAGCTACAGTCAGAAAAATAGAAAAAAAATATAGCTACTTAAATAGCAATTTAAATTCTTCAATACAAATTAAAAAGCACCCAAGCTAAAATGACTTTACAAGGAAACTATTAGCCATTTGAAGTATTCTTCCCCCCCAAAAAACATATCTGGGTTAATGACATCCATGCTCTACCTGTGACCTAGGACATATCATATTTTTTCCCCTCCAGAGATATCTTGGTATTTATTTGAAAACAAAGTAATGAATCACATTTCTTTTGCAATAAAGTTTGTCTAATCAAATCCCCTGAAATGGAATCACAAATTGATGGCTTTGCTTCGTGAGCGAAGATTTGGGAAGGGCTTGACCAGATGACCAAGGGCATGTGGGATATGCCAATCTGGTTGGAAAATAAAACTGGAAAAATGGTAAGGTAAACAGGGTAAAGGAAACTTATCAGATTATCAGCAGAATACACTTCTAATTTCATTCGATACTAGTTCATTAGCTGTGCATCATGTTATGTTACGTTGCTCAGTAAGCAATACAAATTACTCAGCCTGCTTGTTGGCAGCACACACAGCAAAAAGCAGTACTGCAAAGGGACTAAGACCATTACAGCAAAAAGAGTCAAGAAAATGGTTTCGGTTTCCAGCACTGAAGAGGCCTAACAAAGATTAACTATTGTCTTTAGCTTAAAGAAAGAACTTGAACATATTTACTTTTTTAAACAATTAAACTATTTATAAAACATGAATTGGGTAGAAATTAATATAGATACAATAGCGTCAGATAAACCCAACAGTTCACAGAGACAAAATGTCATTCAAAACCAGAATCCATTCAATTATATACCTTTTCCTGATTAATGCAGGATTACTAAACTAGTTAAAAATGCAATGTTACTTTATTAGGGTTATAAGATGGCAGTTAGCGATAAAAACTGTAAGTGTTCCAAAACTGGAGACAAAGGTTTAAGTTTTCTTTGTTTCATTCACTATTTCCAGCTAATTTCAGTGATAACCTTGAGAAAGACTGCCCTCCTGTGTTCACTGACCATAGCATGCTGAGAGGAGACAGCCCCTGCAGCTGGAATCACTTGAAGCTGGCTATTCTATTTTTTAATTTTTTTAATAATCACATTACAGATTCAGAGAGTGAAATTAACCCACTAAATGTTTGCACAGAAATAAAAGGCTGGTGAGACAGCAAGACTGTTCCTAGGGCTTTCACAGAAGGCGGTAATGCTTGCTAGTTGGCATCAGTCCTAAAAAGCCATTCTGGGCCTTTAAAATGGCATCGCTGCTTGCAGCTGCTCTTTGCTCTTAACAGAGGCTGCTTATTAAAAGCTCCTAAATTGTTTGATGAAGTCCTAAAGGAATAAAATGCCTGTTAGACACCTTGCAATGAGGTTAGCTATACTACTTCATACCAGCTCTTCACACTAACTGCAGCTGTAAGGCACTCCTCCTCTTCAGAACGGTACAAAAAATTCTAAAGTATGAATCTGCAATCACCTATATTTCCCATGTCATACTGTTAACATGTCAAAAATCCTGTTAGTGCTTTATAAATAATTAAGACATGAAAGAACACTGAATGTGAATACACGCATTTGAGAAATGGAAAACCCAAGGTACACAGCAGTGGGTCATGTAGGAAGTCAGTTCATAGTGAGCTGGCAACAGGACTGACTTCTAGATTCCTGGTTTTTATAACATCACTTGGTAAGTTAGAGAAACAAATGCTCTTAATTTGATGGAACACATGATACCCACATTGCTACATTCAGGAAATGGTCTAGCCTCCTATGAGCATTACACTGAAGCACTACAAATCTAGTGGTAAGGGAAAAGCCTTGCTTTTAACAGTATTCAACAAAACACAAAAACACTTAAATAAGTCATTCAAGCAGCTGTAAAAGAAATCTGGGGTTTGTATGCTAGCAAACACAAAGCTATTGTGCCACTTGAGGATAAAAGCAATGTCAATTTTAAGATGCATGTTATACTGAACTCAAGTGTGTGCACATACATGAGTGCACAAGCAGCATGACTATAGATAAATTTTATTACAATTAACAAAAACGTATCACTCCATGATCCTTCAATTATTCATTCTGAAAAAATACAGCACTGAACCAAGTTTAAAAAAAAAAAAAAAACAAAAACAAAACAAAAAACAACCAACATAACATTACTCACTAATACAAGTACCTAAAAACGCTTGTACTTACACAAGTACCTAAACCAGTGTTTTCAGAAACATGTTCCTTTGTTTCCACATTGGTGTTTCCTTACTTATTAGAAATAATAATCAATACCCAGTATGGGAATCCTAGGCCTTTTATCTGTGCAGGATAGTATCATATAAAAGCACTACTTCTTCTTGCCCATTTACAGTACATTTTTATACTACCTTCAACAACTGTTACCCCTACTGCACCCTCCCCCCTTTTTGTATAAATATATATAAAAAGGCATTTTGCCTTCAATTACAGGACAGCAACAAGAAAAATAATGTGTGTGCATCTGGAGGGCACGCACTTGCTCAGTCTTTACTTATGAGCCCAAATTACTTTTTCCTCACATACTGCCTTCTAATTTTTTCTTTGTCACTTTGAGGATCAACCACTAAGTTCTTTTTATTGTCTTCAACCACAAAAGAACAAGTTACAAAATGATGCTTTTTCTGAATTTTCACTTTGCCTGGTTTAAACAAATAAATGTCTAAAAAAAAAAAAAGTGTGTGTGTATATGCATATATATATAGAGGGAGAGATGTATGCATAAGGAGAGATTCTTGCATGGGAACAAGTGAATCAAACATCCCCACTTCTTGCATTCCACAGAATACAGACCTACTGGTGAGAGTTACTTAGAGGTCATTTTGATTTGGACAAAATATTCTCAAGATAGAATCATAAGCAAAATAATTTAAAACTTGCCCACAATAATCTCCTTTTAACACTGTTTCTATTTAAGTTATTGTTTTCCCTCCTGGTGAAGAAGGAACACGTTTTCATTCATGAAATGAGATAAAAAATTCTGCTTCCCATTGATTTTATTAACAAAAAAAATTTTGAAAATAAAAATTGTTTATGTTAGCATTTATTTTTCTATTTGTGTGCCTCTACAGTTTGTTACGATACCTAACACTACTTGGCAATCAGAAGAACCTACATACAACCTCCTTATTAAATCAACTAACATTTTGTGACTGGACCATTTATAGTTTTCCTTTTTGTAAGAGAAATTAAGCACTATTAATAAGATCTATGATAACTAAACTAGAGACAAATGAATTTAACACTACAGTCAGGGTTCACTTCCTGTCAAATATAACACATATGGAACAGATGCCTGCATGGTAGCAGGAACTTCCAGTATCATCAGTGTTCCCTGAACCACAAGGCAGGGGCGTCTTAGCAAAAGCCTAAGCTTCCATAACACTCAATAAACTAAAGAAGTTAAACACACCTGGATAGCCAGATGGTTGTCTATATCAAGCTCCTTCTCTGGTGTATTTTTGTTATATATTTTATAAGGAAGGACAAACCTTTAAAGAGAGTGGGGCAATTAGAGCAGCTGGCTATTTGGATAGCACTGGATTATGCAAACACAGGTCAGTATTAATTACAGCATCACTAAGAACATGCAATGATACATCAGTCAAGCAGCCTTTCGAAGTTATATTCCAAGTACTGATTCTCTTTTTAAAGCCACAGGAGGAGAGTGTTTTCAAAACAGGGCATAGACTTGTGTCCAAGGTCTATGATACAACATTTTCTTTCCAATGGATATTAAGGAGGTTTCAAGAGAGGAGCACAAAATGTGCCCAAGATGAACTGAAAGCTCTCAACTGATTTTAAGACACAAATTTAGGCGACACATGTAATTGTCACATTTAATGTTTGAAAGCACAGAGTACTTCTATGTTTGGAATTTAAGCATGATTTTGAAATACCTCATTAGAATTTACAAATCAGGTAACACTTTTTCTGTCAATGTAAGGCATCAGACCACCCGCAAGACCAGTGAAGCCAGTACACAAGTGCATACGGCCCTTAAAAAGGACAGTGATACAGAGAAGGCTAGCACTCCAGTAAAAGCACATGTAGCTGGACCATTTGCAATACAAAGCTCTCACTCCCAGGACACTGAGACCTGATGACCACAGGGAAGTTCAAATTCAGCAACTGTAGACCATGCAAAATGCGTGTGACACGATACAGAAAAATAAAGCATTCCTGAAACAGTGCATCAGACACATGATTTTTTTCTGAATCAGTATTTCAACATTTTTCCCAAATCAAGCCTCAAGATACTTTCATGGGCCCATCCCGATGACTATCATGTTTTTCATTCAGCAGTTTCAACTAAATTTAAGTGGCACTTGGAACCCAAGGGCACATACCTAACCTAGTGTATCTCATTTTAACTGCTGCTCCAGCAACTAAATTCTCTTCCTGCAAGGTCTCTGTTCATTCAACGTAGTACAAAGTAGAACCTCATAGTACCAGTTAAAAGGTGTAATTTCCTGTCTGCTGTCACAGGACCTCTAACAGAAGTGCAGGGGAAAAATAAGTGGAAAATAAGGCAGTACTCTCTCCTCAGAAGGCATTTTGTTCACATACTCCCCCTTAGTTTTCTGAGTGGAAAAATCGATAGTGCTTCTAAATTACAAATTCTAAAAACCAGGTGCTTTTGCCTGACAAGAATTTTACTCTTTTCATAGAATATTCTAACAAATAATTTTTAAAAGAAGACTTATTAAGACTTCATTATGCTTGGTCCCCAAGAAATTTTACTTTGTTTTAAATCCTATTTCATCTCAAAGACTACAAATATGTATAGTGGTCACAGAGATTATAAAGAAAAACTGTCAACTAAAACAGCTACATGGAAGGAGGCAGTACTTTGTGTTTGCCATATTACACGAAAATTACATGCTGCTTAAATCATTTTGACAAATACCTTTGACATTTCAGCTGCAAACTTTCAATGCAAATTAACTAATGCAAAGCAGTTTGTCTCTCCTAACTTCCCAGAACTCAGAATAATACGAGAAAATAACTTTCCAAAGCTTGCCAGAATGGCTATGCGTATTAGGCACATAGTATCGCTCTTCTGCTGGATGCTCTTGAGTTCTGTTTGTGTGACAGCTTTGTAGTTCAAATACAGTATGCTTCATTACCTTTTCCCCTTACAGTATCTAAGCTACAAGATTGTTGGATTTTTAACAATTAATATTTCTATAAAGTTCTAATCTTTTAATTGAACACAAGGAATAAGGGATGAAACCTTTCCATTTTCAGTGAAATAACTTATGTATCAAGCCATGTCTTTGATCATTAAACCTTTGTATAAACAAGTATAAAGAACAAAAAGGCTGCTTACTAGGACCAAGCAGATTCTTCCCTGTAAGAAACAACCTACAATTAATAGGAGAAAAAAAAAAACCAACAAAAAACACCAAACCCCGAAGAAACAAAATATGAAAACCCCCTACACCAGGAGTTTTAAAGTGGAAACAGCAGTCATGATTAACTGTGTATTCCTCATAGCAATAATTTGATTACACAAACTGAAACTACAGAGCTTTCAGAAAAGCTTCCTTAATTTACTAGATAATCTACAAGCAATTTCCTTATATGGCTGGAGAGAAATCACCGCTGTATGCTTTTAAGCTGGAAGATAAATGGCCTTTGAAACAGAAATCGCTGTTAGTAACTGGAATAGTAAGTGTCTTGCATCACCACTGTTACAGATTCCTTCTGCATCATGGAATGGTTTCAGTTGGAAGGCACCTTAAAGATCACCTAGTTCCAACCCCCCGTGCCATGCGCAGGGACACCTTCCACTATAGCAGGTTATTCAAAGCCCCAACCAACCTGGCCTTGAACACTGACAGGGATGGGGCAGCCACAGCTTCTCTGGGCAACCTGTGCCAGCGCCTCAGCACCCTCACAGTAAAGAATGTCCTCGCAATATCTAATCTTAATCTACTTTCTTTCAGTTTAAAGCCACTACCCCTTGTCCTAGTTGCCCTTTTTTAAATGCATTGCATTTTCTTTTGAGTGCAATAAATCATCATCACATCAGTAAAAGTGTTTATTGAATTTTTGTAAATTGCAGCTTCACAGGGAAATGGGAGAAACAAATGAACAAGAAAGTATTTAGGGCTTTTAAACGTTCTTTAAAATTACATCAGATTAAAAAATACACGTATACTTGAGCTTGCATGTTTTATGTAAAAATGAAAGCCTGTTTTCTCAATATATAAAGAGACTAAACAATGATCTGTTAAAAAAAGATTAAATCAAAAGTAGTCTGGCTAAGAACTCTGATTTAATTCTGATTTTAAAATTCCAATGACTTCTTCTAAACATGATAAATGTTATGTCAGCATTTAGCACTGTGCTATTAATCACGTAATATACTTTTCATTATGGAAAAGCTAGACCCCACTGAAGAGCAGCCTTCGGCAGAAGAGACTTCTCTCAGCCTTTTGGTAGAATCAATTGGTTACAAAAATGTTTCCTGGAATTTAGTCCAACTCTTAACATTAAAGACAGTATAAATTCTCACAGTATATTTCTGATCCGCAGGTGGTAGCTCCAAAAGTGTTTACTACTTGGCAAGCACAAAGAGAACATCCTTTCACTTTTACTGTTGTGCTTTAGAGAGCTCTATTTTTCCCTAACTCTTGATCACTTTTTGAAGAAACCAGATACTTAATACATTTCGATACTGAAAATGGCCAACTTGGGCATCATACTAGAGTAAGGTATAGTTCAGAATTTTAAAATATTAAGCTTCCAAATATATCTCATTAACTTATGTTCTGAATGCCAAGCACGTGCTAAAAGCAACCAAGTTAACTGCCTAGATTACAAAATCCAGCCAGGGTTGAAGAGCGGACAGAGTACACCTATTGGCAATTTACTATGTATTTACATTTCTAAAAATCAGACAATAGATATGAAAATAATAAAAATCTCTTTTCCTGTAGTTTGCACAGTCTTATTCAATGAAAAAGTAAAGAACCAAATAATTTTTAAAGTTTACACTTAAGTTTTAAAGACCACTTCTGATATTTAAAAGACAAACAATGGAAAAAGCCAGTAAAGAATACTATTTGTACTCTAGAGCAAAGCAGCTCAGAATCTGGCACAAAAGAGCAGAACTGAATGATTAGGACAACTTACCACTTTGAAACTTGTCCATGGAGAAAGTGCAAAATTTGCCACAGCCATAAAAGAAATAATTTTTAGTACCATAGTTCAAGCAGACCATACATAAAACTACAATTATCTGCTCACTACAGAAGTCGTATCACAGAATTTCCTCTTTTGGGAAAGTATTATAAATAACCCATGCAATTTATAAAATAAGAGACCTTATTGCTGCCTTTGGCAATTCCTAGCAGCAATGCTTACCTGGCAATATTCTAATCTGAAGGTAACAGGCTAATGTAATCCCTAGTTTTCTCCTAGTCATACATCTTTTTCTCTCCTCAATTCAAAGTTCATAGAAATCACAGTTTAATTAGAGTGCCTTCATTTTTTGACACACAACATGCCTCAAAACATTCATAGATTTATTTAAGTTTTATTATCATTAATCAGATAAAGAAAATAAATCAGTGTATTTTGGATGATATAAGGATTCCATTTCCAGGAAATTTAACACTAGTTACATCTTACCCAGAACATTTCCTGCAGGTACTTCTTCAAGATCTTCAAGTTCTCTCCCCATAAGCAAGTAGAGATTCTCCAGTGTACAGGCAGTCATATGAGGTACTAATGGCAGATCATCTGTGGCAGAAGACTGGGATGACAGCTATATACAGAGTAAAACAACCAGTGTTGAATATTTATCACTTAATAATGACAAAAACATTTTTCTTCAAAACCTCTTTGCATTCCAAAGCTAAGAAATACATTCTAAAGCATTTTCATTTCAAAAGTATTAAAAAACATATACTGTATTTTTTTCCCCTTCCAAAAATGAAGTCTTGTGGCAAAAAAAGCAAATGTTACAAACAAAATAAAAAATTACACTTTCTTTGATAATTTAGGTGTCTGCTACCCCTACTTCACTTTTCATTGTCACTGATAAAACAAATGTTTCAAAACAAATTCATAAGTAATGAACTTATACGGTCACAATCTCAAAACATTTAATAGCATTTTTTTCAATACTATTACACACCCCTTCCTGTTCCCCAAAGTATTGTTTTTTCCTATGCAAGTTTTCTTTGAATCAAAGTATGCACATACTGGATTTATTGTTAGCTAACACAACGCTGAACTATTTTGGAAGAGTTAAGGTTTACAAGGAGTTTACAAGCACAATCAGCTATTACCACAATTATTTTGATACTTTTTGGAATTTCTTACTTTTTTAAAAATTTTATTTCATTGTCACCACTTACCTTATGCAAAGACTCAGCAGGATCATATTTTGGTCCTAAAACAAAGATCTTTTGCCCTTTTCTCACCACACCACTGAACACTCTAGCAAAAGCAATAAAAGACTCCTTGTTGTCTGCTTCCTGTTTCACTGCCTTTGAGGTCACACTCTCTGCTTGACCAGTGAGCTGTTGCTCTTCACCTAATCAAAGTTAGAAAAATATAGAAAGTATAAAACCAGTTTCTGCCTCATCATCTTAAGAAAAAAAAATAAAATCAATTAGATATTATCATGTCATATCTGGTGACACCTTAAAAGACAGCAAGAAACATAGAATCATAAAATCATTTAGGTTGGGGAAAAAAAAAAACTTAGCCCAACACTGCAAAGTCCACCACTAAACCATGTCCCTAAGTGCAACACCTTTTAAATACCTCAGAGGATAGTGACTCAACAGCTTCCCTGGGCAGACTGTTCCAATGCTTGACAACCCTTTTGGTGAAGAAAGCTTTCCTAATATCTGATGTAAACCTCCCCTGGTGCAATCGACGTTAGTTCCTCTTGTCCTACTGCTTGTGACTTGGCAGAAGAGACCAACCCCCATCACTGTACCTCATAATCCAGTCTTGTTGCTCATACCCTGCTTTTTTTATTAATTTGTTATTAGCCTGCTTGTTTGCTTATAATTAAACAGCTACTCTCATAAAAGCTTAGAGGAATTAAAGGTTATACTGGAATAAAGCATGCTAGTAAAATGTCCATAGGAAGGTTCTAGCAGCAAGCTAAACAAAGCTGAATCTTTCTACCCCATACACAAGGTCAAAAGTCAGTCACTGACCCTTCTACTTAAGAGTGAATATGACTTGATATTTCAGCAGAGCACCTCCTTCAAGCAGGATCTGTCTTCATTGACCCTAAGTACTGAGACCAAACACATTCTCAAGCTATAGGAAAAGGTGTCCATGGAATGTCAGAGCATTTATGAACTACAAGCTTTCTTACAAATCCCTCCTCACTTGCCATTGGTTTCCATCTATTGAACTGTTTGGACTATCATGTGGATACTTCTTTGTAAAGTACTCAGCCCATTTACAATGCTTAGATAGTACAATGAAACGCTCTCTGATAAAAACAACTGAAAATTACATACCTTTTGTATCACCAGCGTTCCCAGTTACTTCAGACGGATTTTCATTGGGGTTTTTTTCCGACAGCTCCTTTCCTTGATTTGCTGCCAATTTTTCTGCGTGCCTTCGTTTTGCAAGTTCACGCCGATGAGCTATTTCTTCTTGAGTTAAAGGCCTACATTGTATTTTAGACCATTAGTATTTGGAAATGTAATTTATTTTAAAATAAATTCAATCACAACAATTAGAATACTATACCTGGTATAAGTAAAAATTCATGCAGAATGCCTTTTGCCCCCATGATACTGTAGTATCATATCACAGTATTTTATGTCAGCTAATATTAGCGAACTCTTCCTCTGTCACGATTAGGAAGAGGCCACCATGTTAAACTTCTGTTTCTTTTGCTAAAATCAGTCAAGTTTCACCCACTGATGTGTGAATTGTCGCTTTTTCAGAAAAGATTCAAGCCAATTTCCAAAACTTTTTTCCACCATGTCAAGTATAGTATCCTGACTTAGAATGACAGCTAAGACTAAGAATACAGTGTACTAATCTAAGCTTATCTATACCAAGATAGTTACAAAAAACTACCAAGCATTTCTTCAAAATACACAGGGAAAAAATACTGTCATTTTAAATTACTTATGTTACTTCGTTATTTTAAAGTAGCCTTTGTGACATATGTTCAAATGAAGAAAAAAGCCTTTGCAAGCTACCTTTCCATAGCTATTAAATTTGTTAAGGACAAAAGATTAAAAATTGAGACAACAAGAAAAAATAATTTTAATATTTGATGCAATTCCTATCCAAAGTGAGTTATGCATATATGAAAGAGCAATGCCTGAAATCCTGTTTTTTTCTCATATTACAAAAACTGTGATATGAGATTATCTTCTAAAGTACAAACAAGGAAACTGATTCCACATCTCTTTCCAACGCCTCCACCATTTCCATTAATTTCCCATATGAAACAGCTGAACCTGTGTTCCTGCTATAGTTATCACAGATACTCTGAAAAATAATCTATTCTGTTTAGTAATCTAATCTGTGCTGTCAGATGCATATATTAAAAAAAAAATCTGTATCATTGCAGCTTAAAAGCATGAAAAATAACTAAGTTATGAATATAATTTTTTTTCATGAAAACTACAATGCTTCCAATTTTTGCTTGCTTGTTTGGTGTGGAAGCAATATAAATACATATTGCTTTCCAGCATTAATGAATAATTTATTTTCAAAATAATAATCAATGCATTTCTTCACATTATATGAATATTCTCAATGGAGTTCTACCTCAAGAGAAGAAACAGAAGAATTCTCTCTATGATAAAACATGCATTTGTACAACACAGCTGGACAAACTAACTACAAAGTCTTAGATCTTGACTTAAACTCAAGAAGATGAACATAATCACACAGCAAATCCCCATCTACATGATGTGTCCTTACTTGGACAAGTTACTTCCTCTCTTTAATATCCACACTTAGAAAAACAGTTCAAGATTTCCTGAATAGTAGTACTAGTAATGATAAGAGGAAGAAAACAGAACAGGCATATAAATAAAAAAAAAATAAAATTATTGAATCATACGCCCATATCAACTATTCCACACTCCCTAAAAGGGAAGCAAACACTACTTAAAGGTCAAAGATTTTATGTATAGCTAGTAGAGATATTTACTGAACTTACTCTGCCCTTAACTGAATTAACTGGGGGCAGCAAGCTTTAAAAAGATTATGTGGCTGAGACCAACTCACTGCCCTTAAGATATTTTTATATCATAATACGGATGCTTTTCTGCATACAACACATTCTGCAAGAGATTTAATTTAAAATGCTTATTGAGACACTTAATTATATAAAGTTTCTTCTTAGCATTTGAGGAAATCACCTTCAATATAGTTATCAGGCTTGCCTTGAACCCAAATGTTCAACTCAAATGAGTAAGAAAGCTATACATAAGTAAAAAAAAAAACCACAAAACAAAAACTTTCCCTAAAAATAAGAGAGGCCCCCAGGATAAAATGTTAGCATTTGAAGCACAGGCTTTCAGAACTCAGAACCTGGGACAGATACATTACATATCATATAAAAGGCAAAATTGCCACTACAAACTTCACAACTTTTTTTTTTTTTCCCTTTTTTTCTTCTTTTTAAAAATAATCTCTTAAAGAATCTTTGTGACAGGATTAAGAATATGTAACTCTGAAATTTGGGACAGTGCTATATTTCTGTTTGGTTTGTTTATTTTATGACAGAAGAGAGTGAGGCTTAACAATACAAAATGCAAAGCAGATGGTGGAGAAGAAAACCTTTTTATGATGATTTCTTTTTTTCTGAAGGCAGCTATTCAAAGCTATTTAAGGGTTTGGAATGTCTGAAAAATTCCCAGAGGAGAAAGATTGACAGGGAAGTACAGATGAGACAGCCAAGTGTGTCATAAATGCAGTTTATATATGATGGCATAGTATACACATGAGGACATATGTATGCATTCCAACACATTTTATTGTCCAAAAATACTTTTCATTTATGTAAATAATCCTGAGAGTAAAAAAGTTTGCTTGCTTTTTTCCCTTTTACAGGATTTTTAAAACTATCAGTATATTTAGGTGTCAGCCTAATATATCAAAGGTACCTTAAAATTCTGAATGCAGTGGTACAAATTGCAATATATATAAGCACAGTTAATTATATTCTCAATTTGATAAGAGGCAGCTTGAATGTGGGTGCGACTTTAGCTAGTAGGTACGACCTAGACTTCCATCCTGGTTTCTGTCAGAATCAACTTCTGTAAAATGAGACACTCCTGACAGTATCATTAGAAACTACAAAAAGATAATGTTGCCAAATTCTTATATAGAACTGTAGCATACTCAACATCACAGAACAAGATTAATGAACAGAAGGCACTGGATCTACAAAAAAGAAAAAGAAACCCAAACAAACAACAACCCAGTTTTAAATTACACCCCGATTTATTCAGTTTTTCCTGTTGGCAAAACCAATCGGAAGGGAAATCAATTTTGAACAACTGCTGCCCAAATGAGAAGAAAGATTCTTTCCTCTTCTTCCCTACCATATTTCTTTCCTTCTCTTTTCTCACTCTGTAAAAAAGGTTCTACTGCCTCATAATATTGAAATAACAAAAACGGGACCACGCAGTCACACAGAAAACAGTAAATGAAAATTCTGAAGCAAAGAGATTCCCTGCCTCCAGAAAAATACACGCAGACACCATACGTGTGAAACAGGCACAAGAAACAGAGCTGACACAGAAGGATAGCTACATTATGACTAACTCACCTTAACCTCAACTATGTGGTAAACAAATGCTATGGAAATAATAATGTGGAAAAGAGTATAATATAAATACTATTAGCATGATGATGATGAAACGCATCAGATTCCAGGCAAGTAAGCAAGCTACTGCTGACTACTTCTTCATTCCCACATTTCCCGGGATAATTCATTTAGTTCAAACTGAACTACAACTAAACTTCTTCATGCAATCAACCCTCCAAATACAACAGCTTTTTATTATTAAAGAGTTATATTTATTCTTTAACCTTTTAATCTTCAGACCATTTTAAAAGGGAAACACCACAGTCAGAACATCAACTCCTTTCCAAAAGACTACCATCAACAAGCGCCTGTGATAGATCTTCCATACCATGAACAATGTTTGTCAAGTGGCTGAGAATACTTTCTCTCTATACTTTTTACCAGTTTAAATTCACGGACATGTGCTTGACTTCATGAAACTAAGGTGGCAATTTCTGTTAACATTTTTAAATCCAAGTAATTTATGAAGAATCCCCTGGATTACTCTTCGTGGCTCTGCTCTTCAGTATTAAGTTCTAGTTAAATCATTGGCTGCTGTTCTGCTCACCATCTGGCACTCAAAGACTTCCGACAACAGCATCTCTAAGAACAACTCTCACAAGTGCTGCATGTTTGCTACAAGTCAGCCTAGAGTATGTCCAGTGGTCTTTCAAATCTTTCTGAAGCTCATTAACTTCTGGATTAAACTGCTTGATGTCTATGGAACTATTTTCATCCACAAATTTCTGTACACCTACTAAGATTATTTCCCTATCTTTTCTACTGCAACTGAAAGCACCAGGCAATTCACAGTACAAATTATCATGTATATACAAAATGAACAACTGAAAATTATCGAAATCAGGATTTACAGAAAATTTCATACGACAGTCTTATAGAGCTCCCGCAAAGGGGAATACTCAATAACTGTTTCTTATTATATTATACAGTGATTACCATTAATTCTGAAATACATAATGAAACTAATATTCAGTTATTCATATGAATAGTTATATGAATGTGTCATACACTGCCTTGCAAAAACTCTTGACTAACACACTGACGTTTGATTTACTCACATACTTGATGTAACATTCTGGAAGAGTTTTGCTTCTTTATTGCACAAGTTCTTCTCTCTTAAGCTTACAACTGCACGAAGTAAATTATTCTCAGAGATCCAGATTTCATCTATTATTACCACATATTCCACTAACTACACTTTAGAACAAGCTACTTATGCGAAGGAAAGATGATGGGTTCAGATCATACTGAAGTCACTGAAAGTCACACTGCCTTTAAACATAAAAATTAATTTATTTGCAAGAAGACAGTAATTTCTTTAAGATGTTGGAGTTTTATGTATGTCCACTTCTTTTGATCATGACGATGTAATGTCTTTTTAGCTAACGATTAGGTAAAAATGACATAACTGACATTTTTTTCCAATACAGTTTTAGGAAACAGCAGAAAGGAAATAGATTAAGTATACTACACTCTGTTGGCTTAGACATCATAAAACAAAGAAACAGTTATCACAGAATCGTACACTGGTTTGGGTTGGAAAGGACCTTCAGATCATCTAATTCCAACCCCCCTGCCACAAGCAGGGACGCATAGTAACACTAGATCCTATTATAATTTCCTGCAGAATTCTCTGGGAAAAATGCATGTTTCAGGGTGACACCTAAGTAAAAAAAAGAAAATCCTGATATAGAGCTGACTCAGGATAAAGAAGTACCTGTCCGTTTATCTAGAGGAAAATGTTAAGGCTATTACAGATTTTACATCCCCTTGTGCAGTCATTAATAATTTTAGAATGTTGACTTTTCTTTATTGCCATTGAGAAATAGAAATGGAATTTCTTCAGTGTACTCCATTTATTTATTCAGTAGTATTGCAAGAGCAATGGACTCGAAGTAGCACAAAAAGTTTGCCTCCTACTGCTGACATTGCATCACATCATTGTAACATTTAGATTAAGTTCTGCAAAGCTAGTAAAGGATTTCATTGTAACAAACATCTGATATACAATTTAAACTAAAATTGCCTGAAAGTAATCATAACAAATTACTGTATGTTTCTCTTTTACACTGGGTTAGATAAAGACAGAATTCTGAACCTCAGGAAAAGCAAACTGGAACATTTATACTCTGTACGTAAATGCCAAAGTTGCTTTTACTTACACACCTACACTCAACCATTCTGGTTTAGATGGCTGTTCCATGTAAAACACTGGTAGAAAGGAGAGAAAGAAACAGTATATACTGACCGAACACCTAATTCTGCACACAGCAATACTTAATAAATAAGGACAGGCATCATTAAATTACCAAGGCCTCATTACATAACTCCAAAAGAGGCCAGTATTGCCCTCATTTCCCACTGGGTTTGGTTTTAGGTATTTTAATATCTAAAGTGAAGGAGATAACACTACACTCTCTTATCAGGGAGCATTGTAGACATTGCAGTAGACATCATTTGTCTACTCTGTCCAACCACCGACTTTCAGAAAATTCACACTGTAATCTGATTTGGTTGGAATTGGCAAATTATTTCAGAAGTTCAGACAGAAGAAACTGGAAAACAAAACACGTTTGCACAGCTCTTGTTTCTTTAGAAAACCTGATAAGAACTCAGGGGCATACAGGTACCATACAAAAGTCAAATTACAAATCTTTCCAAAGACAAACCTAATACAAGCTGCCAACCTGCTGTAACACAACCATAAACTATTTTCCCATGTATTCCAGTGTTGTAACAGCTGAAAAACTTTTTTTTAAAGAGTAAAAGCAAAAACGTATCAAGTTTAGTATAGAACCTATTAAATTTTAAAGTCACCTTCTTAGGAGATACTGGTTGCCAACAGCAGCCTCAAAGGAGAGTGTTTTAATTAAAAGTCCAACATTTGTTATCATTTACTGTATGCCCTGGACTTGGAATAGCTTTTTGCTTTTCCTAGCCTATGCTTAAGTAGTATTATAAGCAGGTGGAAGAAATAAGGTAAACTATAAAAACTGCAAAGTCAATTTGCAGCTTTTAAGTAATGTACTAAAAGTTAACATTACCCAAAAGAAGATGACAGAGCATGGATCTACATTTTTTTGTCCCCCACTGGAAGTATAAGTCTTGCAAAAAAACCCCAACACAAACAATCTTGAGAAACATCTCAGATTTAACAGACTTAAAACCAGTTGCCCATCCCAAAGGATGCACATAACCCAGCAGACAGGTCCAGCAGTCAAATATCAGAATATACAAGAACATTTACAGCTTCTCAAAAGTAACGTGTAAATGGAACATCTAACATATTCATGTTCTTAAACAAGTAAACATGAAACCCCCTGTTAATCGACTCAGTGTATGCATTCTTTGCTTCTCCCTATGTCCAGGCATTCTTATGAAGCATCCTCATGAAATGACAGTTTAAATATGTCATACATTCCAAACAACCGTCACTCAATTCTGTTAAGCACAATCCTCATCGTGTAACTGCAAACAGCATTCAGTGGCCAACACAATTCAAAACGTGCTTAGGAACCATATTTACATAATACTGTGTTTTTAAAACAGTTACATTTTGTTTCATGGAGGCAGCTTTCCTTCCTCTTTAAAACTAACCTCCTTTTCTGATTTAATCAAGAACCGCTTCCTTCTACAATCTTAATGATTAAAATATCAAGAAGTACACATTTAGCTATAATTACTATTTTTTAAAAAATACGGACTCCAACTGTGACTTCAAAACAAAACTGTTATTACTACCTCATCAGCAAAATTACATGGTGCTGATAATGACTTCTTATCTCAAAGATAAGTCCTGTGATTTCATTTTAATAGTAGCCAATTAGTAAATTATTTATTAATTCAATATTAAGGCCAGCAAGAAACACTTTACACTCAACTACAGAGCAAGTCACTGCAATTTTCAATTTCCTGGATAAACAGAGAAAAATGACATATTGTCTACAGTCATCACTAATATGCCTCCAAGTCTCCTAGAAAGAATTCCAGGACAGTCTTCTCATTTTGTAGGCAGAACTCTCATACAATATAATCTCAGAATCTAACTCATCTAAATTTTATTTGGATTTTTTGACCAGCTCTGCATTACTTGGACTATCAGTCAACTGCAGTCCTCCATACAATTTAGTAAACATCTTGAGATTTTTCAAACCAGACAATCAGAACCACAGATTTGTTACACAGTAAGCATTAGAGTACACAAATGCAATCATACTTGTGTTCTGAAAACCAAAAAAATTGACAGCAGCACTTTTTTTATCTAGGGTGAAAATACAACCACTAAATGACAATGCCTAAGTTATGTACTGAATGCATCATTCACTGAAATGGTCACACAAATGGTCATACACATATTATGAACCACAATACATGGCAAATTTCTTCAAAATATTTTGTCCATTTGAGGAACCTTTTCTCTCTTTTAAAGGAATAAAAATTGAACACATAGCATATAACCACACACATAAAACATCTGCCTTCTTGAAGGCGGATGACTAAGGTGAAAAGAAAAAAACAACCACTAGTGTATCTATCTAGGAATCTAGACAAAGAAGGCACGGCACTGCTGTGCTGCAGCAGGACCAGCGCAAGAACTTCTGTTCCAGATACATTTAAGGACAGAACTCAAAGCAAAACTGCACCATCTAGTGTCCGGTCCATCCATAAGTGTAACACATCTTTTCCCTGAACTCAAACTTCAGGCATGAAAGACTTTTGATGGAAGAGTCTGAGATAAGAATGGTAAGAAAAAACTGAAATAAATCTAGGAAGTGTGTGAAGAATTTGAGATAGTAGTAAACCTTTCAAATATTACTATATCCACAGTATTTTCTGCACAACGGTTTATACTCAGAATCAGTTTGATTTATTAAAGATTATTTTCAATATTACTTCACTGTAGACTGACAATCTCAGAAGAACATAAAATGGCCAGTTAATACAAAAATTGACTACTGAAAATGCTCCAGAGACTTAGAGGGATGCAAGGTTAAGATCAAACCCATTCTTATAAACTCATCAAAAAAAGTACACGTCCTCTGTAAAAAAAGCAGATGGCTTCAGCTGAAAGCAGTGCAGTTAAGAGAAATGAAATCAAGATGGATTTATACCTCAAAGAAAGATGATCATTAAACAATAAAAAGCTGTTTCAAAAAGATTTAAAGTGTATTAATACTTTTCAGTTCACTGCAAAAACTCAGGGGTTTGACTGCTTTAATTAATCTATTTTATTTTGCACTTGCAATGGACTGGATGATCACTTAGTTATTATGCCAATTGTAATACGAAGTGTTTCTTGGAGTTATGATCATGCCAACACAACCTTAATGAAAAACTAAGAAACCATTACAACTCAATCATATTTTCAACCAAACATCCAGAAACAGCATACAATGTATGCATTAGGATGATATATCTGAAAAAAGTACTATTCTCCAACATATGTGTTGTTTACTCAACAACAAATACGCTAATTCTAATATGATTAAAAAAATCACCTCATTCAGAAAATCTCTACTTGCTGAAAAGATTTTATCTCAACAATTCATGAATTATTTTTTCAGGACTGAAACAGCCTATCCACACTTGCAACATAGCTTTTTTTCCTTAAAGTGCCTAACGTAGATTAGAAAGTTATATGTTACACTTTCTTACCTTGGTTTATTGTGTGGTAATGCCTTTGCATCAACAGCAAACATTTTGGAAACAAAGACAATAACCGGGGCTGTTCCTTCACTACTGCATTTCATAAAAGCTGAAGAAACAAAATGAAATCACTTGCACAATTTTTTTTCCCAAAAGTATGGACAAAACTATGGCTTTCAGAGAATTTTATAGGAATTACTGTTTATTTCCTGTTTCACTGGATGACACGCTGAAGACAAGAGGAAAAGCAGAAAATTACTGCCCACTGTTTACTTAACACTGCCCATATCTTCAAACCTGTTTCACAATAAAACTAGCAAAATCATAAAAATAGAACTCTTGATAACAAACTACAAATACTCCAACTAAACGTATTGGTTTGATATTTAAAGTTGAGTTCATCGTCCAGTTTAGATTAGAATGAAAACAGAGAACAGCTTAGCATGAAGACCAAGCTATTTATTCAGTACCTCAATGTAGTCTCTTTCTTTCAAACTAAAGGAGGAGGCCCTGCAAACATCCAGATGCTTATGTCTTCACAAAATCCTAACAATTTAACTGCAAAAATGGATACTCCTGAAAGGATGAAAGAGCTACACAAAACTCTGTCAATACTTAGGAAATACCCATAAACTATTTTTTTCGTCCAACTTGAAACATATTATCAAATTTATAACAGACAATGTCATTCAAATCTTCTAAGAGCATAGAAAATAAAGCGTCTTCTCCTACTTCCTCTTCCATCCTGTACACCAAAGTTATTTTCATTACTGCCTAGCAAAGAATTTTTATTTGCCATAGCAAAGTTAAATCACTGACTGCAGTTTTTCCAGCCCCATTATAATTTTCTAGCACAGGACTTGGTCATTATCAAACTTCCTATTGCTTACTTTTGCATACAGACATCCCAAAGTTCAACATAACACTGTCTGAATATAATACTAAACCCTTCTTGAAGAGGAACTCTTAAGTTAAAGCTGGAAACTCTGCCAGAACTGGATGTAAAATGATTATCTCAATGAAGTCAATGGTAAAACTTACACTAACTTCAAAGTATCAGGATTTCATATCTTCATTTAACACTCTGGGTAACAAAAGCTATTTATTGCGCTGGAAGTCTTTTAGCTCTTGTTTTCATTTGTTAATCTTTTACCATGCTGGACTATACAAATTAACCAAAAAATCAAGTTATACCTTGAGCTATTGAAATGTTGAAATTCTTAATGCTTGTGGTAACAGCTAAGCTACATCTTACTAACTTATTTTCAGTATACAAACTACTTAGCCATAAATTCAACAAAAAAAGGCTTTTTATTTTAAATTACCAAAAGCTGAGTCTAGTTAATCAATATAGTTGTAAAAATGAAATTCAAATTCTAACCTCTCCTGGCTAAATATTAATGATTTTAATACAGAAGCTGGTAGCATATTGAATTCTCAATTACATAACAACTTCTACATTTAGAACTAAAACCATGTATTATTCTCATATTCTTCAAAAAGCTCAGTTTCAGAGTCTTAGACCTTACATCACCTGCAGCTGAGTTGTCTAAAACCCATGAATATATGGGATTGAAAAAAAATATACAGGCATAAAAATAAGACATAATACTATCACAGTTCACTGACCAACATCAAGAAAAATATGACATATAATTATAAACCTAAGCACAGATTACTACACAGCTTATGATCCACAAACAAAACCACCAAGACAGAAACAACCTCCATGTTAATGGGAGAACGCCTACTCACCACTCTTCAGTTCCTGAGTTTCTGGTGGCAAAGAATCAAATGTTCTAGCCCCAACACACATCAACTTTTCCACTCTCTCTGCAGTGATGTCAAGAGGACTAGGAAGTTTATTACACACCATGGCTAAAACACACTGTTAAGGATATACATTTATATCTTTATATTTCCTTGCTGAATGCTAATGAAAGAAAGACAAATGCTTTCAATATTCATTTCTCTAAATCAACCTCATGCAGTAACTGTCAGTAACAAAAGACAGCTAAAACCCATCTCTCTCTGTTACAGGGCATGCAGCTCCCTCCCACGTCAACAATTTCTGGCATTTACCTAAGGACAGAAGGGATAGTTAAGTAGGGGTGGCTGTTCCTATGTGCAACTGGTAAACTAAGAATAGCACAATTGGGGCAAAATTTATATAACTAATTAGGATTTATAGATCAATTATTTGTGCATTGCTACTATAACTGAGTATAACATAAACAATGAGAAGACTGTCTACACTGCAGACAAACAGCAAAGGCTGATCTTGGATTAAGAATGCATATGCCTAAAACATAACACCAGATACTTACAGAAGCTCATGGGCAGAAAACCTAAGATACTATTTTAAAAAGGAGATAGGTTTATCCTTCAGGAAAAACACTAAAATTTGTATATAAAATTACATAATGAAAGTGTATTGTTAAACTACCTCAAGTTTCATAACTCACCTTTCCAAAAAAAAAAAAGGCTGTGTATAAAAGCATGAAGTTGGTAGAAATATAACACTAACTGTATATATGAAACAAGAAAACAGGTCCAGCTAGCATAGGCACAGATGTGAAAAAGAAAACAAACTGTAGCAATTCACACACTGAAATATGTGAATGCTCTCTTTGAAGTCTTGGCACAAAACCTAGTATTTCTTTAAGGATACAGAGGACTGCATCAGATATTGGTAGCCACTGGCTACAAATGGCATTAAGATGAACTTTAGGGTCTGCATGCCGTGACTCCCGTGCACCAATTTTCAGTCCCAAAGAGGTGACTATCTTTTCAATTTTTTCTTTGTCTCTGTAAAGAAAACAACAGATTTAAAAAAAACAACCCCACAGTAGCAATACATAACAAGCATGGAAAGAAATCCCATGAAAACTTTGTAGATCATCTCACCTTTTCATAACAGCTTCATATAGACTCCATATGTTGTCCAGCACCAACTGCACAAACAAAGGTTTCTTTCCTTTTGACTGGTAGAACATAAACATACAGCTAATTACCAGTAACTCCTCACTTTTAGAATAGGCTTAAGACTGCACTTTTAACTGACCATTATCTTAAGGAGCATGTAAAAACCTTTATTCAAAATCGAGGCAATCTTTCATTTCTACTTCAACAGCCTGTATTACAAGAATTGTAGAAGGCACAATATAAACATGGCATTTAAAAGTGAAGGACAAGGGTTTCAGAAAAAGAGCCTGATAGATACAGAACATGTCTACCTTGAGCTTGGTTATCACCCTTTTCATAGCTATTAATCCTCACCCATAAAAAAAATATCATTAAGAAAATCAGCATTATGAAAATAGGGAAACTGTCTTCCCTCTTAACTTTTACAGGTAGAATCAGTTAATGCAAGAGAAACGTAATTTTCAGGTTTTGGTACAGCATTCAGTGGGATTCCATTAAGGCCAAAAAGATCTTCTAAATCCTAAATCCTAATCTAAAAGAGTATCCTAAATTCTTAGCTGTTGAAGGACTCTTCTAACAAGACAGATTCTGCACTGTCTGCACTGTTAGTCTCCCATTCATCTTGTGTGTTTCACTCTACGCTGAATCCCTGAAGCTGGAGCATCACTTATTCTGCGAAGACAGACATTTAAGAGCACCTTCAAAGGAGGTTTCCTCCACCTAGCTTTTCAGCAGCCAGTTTTGGAATATTCTCTTCTCCAAGGGCTGATGCAAGGCTATACTAGGTACTTTATACCTCCATTTATGTCGGGTAAAAAGGTACTGAGGTCAATTTTCAGCATAGACAATGAGGAAAATAATAATAATAATACAAAAAATTAGAAACCAGGTAATATTTCTGATAACCTTCCTACCTGATCACCTTTCATTATCTTCTTTGCTTTTGCATTTAGATAATAATCTCCCCATAAAGTCTTCAGAAGTACCGCAGGCTTGATTCCAATCTTTTGGCTATACAGTTTGGCAAAATGCTCTATGCTGAAAGGAAACAAAATGAATCTTGATGAAAATGTAACACTGTTTACATGCGCTTATCAGCCTAAGCAACAGACAGCTTATGTGAAAATTACACATAAATCTCAAATCCTTGGTTTATACCCATTTTCCTGTTTTCACTTAAGCTCACATTGCTTAACATTTACACCTGCAAAAACATTCAGTCATAACAGCTCAAAAATGTCTGCAGTATTTGCATGTTTTTGTTTTGGTTCAAGTCAGCTTCAAGGTTGAACTTGTTTATTTGAAATAAATATTTGTATCCTACCCTCTTCCCCCAGTAAAAACTCAAAAGCATAACACAAAAGTTCTAAATATTTATGTGATTATTCAAATTAATTCTATGAAAGATATCCCACAACACATTTAACTATGGTCTGTGACCAGAATGATACAAGTTAAAAACCAAGTATTCCTTTGAGCCACATCTGAGCCATCAGATGGTGGTAGCTATTTTTTTCAATTAACTACTTCAGGCACCTTTTGTTGCTTGAATCATTGTTTTAGTAATGAGTAAAATCCAGAAAATAATATGAAAACTGTAATGCTGTGTGTTATAAAGCCTATTCTGTCATTCAGCAGGTCACAGGAATCACTAAGAGCAGGCTGCTTTCTACCTAAAGAGGGAGTCCTGAACATTCTATGGTTTCCTTGCTGAAAATGTTCATCGAGCAGTAATAGGGAAAAAAAAAAAAAACCCAAACAACTAAATATACGTATCTGCTCCCTCTGCGCACAGAAACAAATCTACAATTACAATCAGAACAATCCCATTTACAGACAGTGATATGTGATAATCTAGTCTTTTAAATCCAGAATTCTTAAATTTCTACACACCTAAAAAAAAGACCTGCCCATGTCAGCAAGACATAAGGTATAAGTGCTGAACCAAGACCAAAAATGAGATTTTTGTTTTCCAGAAACTCATCCAAACTCTGAACAGGGGGAGCCAGCTGCTCCTGCATATGTATTTATGGCATTTTTCAACACCTGAGGATTATGAGAAAAGCATATGTACTAATAGCACTGGATGAGGCTGGCACTTCCTAATGGCTTAATTTTTTTCCATCCCGACAAGTAATAGTATCTTTAGGAACAGAACCCACAACCATGTAACAGCAAAGGCTTGCCCTGATTAAGAAAATGCACAAATGATGTGTATTTCACCATAAAGTACCGCTGGCAGTCCAGAAGTACCTCTTGAAACTAATTAAGGAAAATGTGAAAATGCTCCTTTTCCTCCTCATTATATTATTTATCAGAACCAGGGCCCACCAGTTCATAATATGAAACAAAGCAGTATCAGAAAGCCAACAATCTTCATTCAGCTTCAACAAACATTAAAACATTTTCAGTATATGAGGGAAAATGGAGAATTAGGAAGGCATAAATAAGGAAACTAGCAGAGAGGAGTCCTGTGGTTTGTCCAAGCCTTATGCACACTTTGTGTGGGATAGAGAACAGATTTAACACAAATTTGTCAATTGTGCTATACATAAACAGCCTGACCTAGCAGCAGAATACTAACATCCCCTATGCCCAAGTTAGATGCATAAAGGTTTTTGGCTGAGATACAATCTTGTACATGGATAGTTCAATTAATATAATCCTTAAAAAGTTTCAATAAATAAAGTGGAAGGGGATTAAAATTTGGGGAATCTTAGCAAACATGCTCTATAAGCTCATATTCAATAAAAGAATCATAGTTTTTTAAGGCCATCTTATACCAGTATAGTATTGGCAAAGAATAAACAGAAAGCCTATCAATCTTCTCCAGCATACCAATATTCCAATCACAAAAGTAAGGACAGGTCATATCTGGCCCATTTCTTCCCTGCATCTGAAGCTAAATTATAACCACTATTTAGATTTCAGCCTTATAGAAATTCTACAAGTAAGGTTCAAGATACCTGACAAATATTTGAAGTGGCAGAGGCATAGCAAACACAAAGAAACAACTAAAGCTTGGACAGTTATCATTCCACCTTAAACCATTTATCACACATTTCACTCTGCAGAAAGAATAGTTACCAACATACACCAAGTGCTGAAGGTTTTGGGGGAAAAAATAATAAAAACACAGAAAATCAGCACAAGGCTTATCTCTGAAACCCACAAATGACAAGCTCTCAAGCCCTTAGCACTGTTTTTGAGAAACTTTCTTCTCTTCCTTTCTCTCTATACACCAGTGTTATAACAAATGAGATGCATAACCTGGAAATAAACCAGACAGTAAACCCCCGTGTCTAGCAGTTCAAATTGAAGCATTCTTCTGCTAAACTTGTGGCAGAAAATTGGTTTGTTTCTCCAGCTCACATTTGTACTAAATTTAATTATATCTACAGAGAAATCATCAGAAGAAGTCATGAAAGCAAGACAACTACCTGAAGTCTCACTTCTATGGAAATAACTATTATATTCACCTACCATTTAAGAACAACATGCTTGCTTTCTCATTACAAAGGTGATCACAGGGTGTTTATGACCACATGTTTATATCAGAATGTAGTTGTGTAACCTATAAAATCTTAATAGTTGATCATTTACTTCCAAATATCAAGTAGCTTGATCTAAAGAAAAGCTTCTAAATTGCTTTTGAGCTTATAATTCTACTTATTGCAACAAAGAACTCCACTGCATCATTTTTTAAGAAGCATTTTTCTTAATATTTAGCATTCTCTGGCAGCACACTTAGAATACTAATGCTAAACCTCGGGCACCTCTGAACTTCCCAAACCATAAACTTAGCTATTTGTTTTCATTTTTCCCTTCGACAGGCTCTGTCAGTATCCAAAACAAAAGTAGACTACAAATTATCCAGTCTTTATCTACATAGGATAAAAAAAAAACTTCTAAATAATTTCAACACCTGTTAAAGAAAATGCTCATATTCTGACTCCAAACTTGAGTAAGTTTGTAACAGTTACATCCCAAACATACTGTGTAACAACAGTTTATCAGCATAACTCATTTTTTCCATGGAATGTCAATGAAAGTCAAGAAAGCTAAAGCTTACAGATTTCAAAATATTGTTTCCCTGCACATCATAAAACAGAATAGTAACTGTGGCACCATATGGAAATGGAGGACTTCTGGCAAGACATGTTAATGTGCTGATCACCACAGGTATCAAAAAACTTGGTATTGCCTTCAAAATGCCTCCCCTCAAACACATCCTCTATGAAAAGACCTCTTTCAGGCTAAAGAACATGTCAGAGTCTGAAGATGTGTTTTCAACTTCCTAACACACTTACACTCTGACTTTTCATTTTATAAATTATTATTATTCATGACATTAAAACTAAAATAGCACATTTTCCCTCTCCGCTGCAGTGATAAGAAATGTTTGTGTCAGACTACAAGCTACACATGGAACCTTATTTAAGAACTTAACTTTGACTTAAAAATCCTAGAGCTATTTTTTTTTTCTAAAGGCTTCACAATATTAAACCCATGCACTGTATTACTGAGTACATCTTTTTAATTATGTTTTCATGATGGAGACAACGACTCCACCTTGTGGATAACAATCAGAACACGCGTAATCTCTACACTAGCCCGCTGACCTTTGCAACTACTAAAAACAGGTCTGAAAAACAGAATCGATCACAAATTCAAATACAGTACTCCAGAAAATTTTCTGAAATTGTTCTATCCCCAAATTCTTATGTTCATATAAACATCCCTGCAATGTTCTTTAGCAACTGCTGAAACAGAAATATAAAGATACCAGGAAAAAAGAAATGCACCTGAATGAATGAAGAACAGAAAAAAGCTAGATTAAGAGTGATCAGCATAAACACTTGAGGACAGATGTGCCACTTCAAGGACAAGTCAAAGTCTGGTAGAGAAAAAACAGATCTCAGTAATGCTGTGACCCAGAGCTGTACTGGACCAAATTGGACAGCTGGAATTGTTGCCCTTACACCAGTTGCTTGCCTTGTTCTTGCTATGAATGTCACTGTCCCTGTAGCTGGAAGGTCCAATCTACATGCGAAACAGCTCCTTTACTGCCAGTTTTTGGCCTATTACAGGCTATCAAACATCAGCAATTAATAAAACACTAAGTTTACTAGGCTAGGCTGGTCACTATACGGGCTCAGCAGCTTCTGTGTAAGTAAAACAAGGGTCCCTATCACATAGATCTCAAAGCAGGCAGTATTTTCAGCTGTACAGTATTAACATATTAGAACTGATTATATACAGTTACATATCCCAGAAAAATAAAAATAAAAAAATCTTCAGAAATATAAAACAACTGAAAATACTTCAAGATTAACCACTATAATTAATTAAAAAGTCATTAACTAAACCCCAGGCTTACCCAAAACCCCAGCCATCAATTGCACTGGCAAACACCACATTTCCATGGTCTGGTGAAAAATAGAGATGTGAATCATCAGTATCTTCCAATCCAGCACTCCAGTCATAAATTTGATCTCCTGGTGCAGTGTCTGAAACATTTTCACTTTCTGTTTCCTTCTCAGCTCTTTCTTCTAAGACTTTAGAGGTAAAGAGTGCTCCAGTGACAGCATTGATCTACAGAAGGATACATAGAACACCGCAAGATTCAATCACTCTTTCACAACCCTTGCAATTAAAATGCAATTCCCTCTCCCCGCCAAAATATAAAGAGAAGTTTGGATTTTTTTAAGACAGCATGCCTGTGATTCATTTTGCAATTTAAAGCACAGACCTTGTGTGTCTAATCCTGCCCATCTGAACACAACAGGGAGTTTGATGAGACTAAAATTTTTACTTAAATACCATGCACATTCCAACTCAAAGTCAGCCACATCAGGACTGAAAGAGACAAAGTGTATTACACATGATACTCTGTGTGTCTCAGAACAACAAATGGTGAAATAGAAACTTGTTTGTTTGTTGGCAGTAACAACAGGAGGACAAAGAGAAACTAGGCAGATAAGTTCCTAAAATAAGTTCAGGGGGGCAACCAAATCACAAAGTTTGAAAGTAACTTAATTTATGACTTAAAAGATTAATTAACTTCATGCATGCATAAACCCATCAATATCAGAAGCAGCTGAAATGCATTATTTGTCTATCTTCAAAGAAGTTGAGCCAATTTAATAGGAAGAACAAAACATTCACAGTATTAATCTAAAACTGAAGATTCTTCCTGAATAAAAGAATTCTCCTGAATGAAGATTCTGAATAAAAATCAAGCCTGACCAGAAATGAATGTATCTCAGTGTTTAATATTAGACTAGATGTTATGATGCTTGAAAAAAATGGTTCTGCTGGACTAAATTTATTGCAGCTATAAAGCAGTGAAAATCACAGCATCTCTCAATTCAAAAATTGAGAAAAGAGGGAAGAAGAAACCCTCAACAAAATCTGCTGTGTGAACATAACACAATAGTACCAATACCTGTTCTAAGATGTTCTTAAGGTGCGAGTATGCTTCCTGAGGGGTGAGCTTGAGCTCCACAATCAAGCGATCAATTTTATTGATCACCAATACTGGACGTATATTTTCTAGCCATGCTTGCCGCAGAACTGCTTGAGTCTATTAAGAAGGAAGTTGTTAAGAAAAAAAAAAAATACAGAAGGCTTGATACCACAAAAGTTAAAGAAAATTACAATATAATTCTAAAATTTAATTAAACAGATAGTAAAGGACAGTCTGACAGTCAAACCAGAAATTTGATTACATAGCATTAGTTATTATAAAATTCTGCAGAATGGCAGTTTCACAGCAGAAACGCTCGCAACAACATAACACTCTTTATAAAAAGTACGCCATGAAAAAAGCAAAGATGTTATTTTGCATATTTCTTCAATACCCTATGAGCACATGTAAGGATATGAAATTAATTCCTCTTAAGACATTTATTTTTCAATACAAATGTTCCACTACTTAAGAAGTATGTAATACTCACTGTTTCAACCCTATGTCACTAGACCCACTCAGCAGCACTTCTCAGTTTTTCAGCACAACTCTGAAACTAACTACCCTTTCATACCTCAAGTACAGTGTCATTTATTAAATGTTTTACAAAATTTCTTAAACCAGCTCATCTTTTATTTCTAAATAATACACTTAAGACTTTGCTTTATGTTCTCTACCTTCTTTCTCTATTTAATATACTTAATTTCACCTGTGGACAGACTCCTTCAACAGCATCCACCACTATGATGCAACCATCACAGAGTCGGACAGCAGTAGATACTTCTGAAGAAAAATCCACGTGCCCTGGGGAGTCTATTAAATTAATCAGATACTCCTCATCACCTAGGATCAAACAATAAATTAGCATTTCAGAGCACTTTTTAAAAACATTTCTTTCAGCCACCTGGTTACACTACTTAAGTTATTAGCAATTTCTAAGGACCATATCTACAGTAAGCATTACACTTAAGAAAAACTCCAGTGAAACAGGACAACTGTGAGCAGAGTAACATCTAGTGGCTTTGGTTTAATTTCACTCTTTATACCAGTCTTCATCTTTTAGAACCCAATTACTTCCAGGAATTTAAAAACAAAACCAAAGCAACCAATCAAAATCAAAAACCCTAACCCTGAACAAGCTTATAGTAGCATTACAAGTAGATCACTAGCTAAAACAAAACTGACTGCATTAGTCTGCATTTTGAAGATTAATCATGACAGGATGTCATTAAAATAAACCCTATATTCTTGATCAAATACCTCATTTCATCCTCATGTTCTTTTTAAAACATGGTTTTGACTCCATATTAGTAGAATGTCTTCAAGATATCAGTACAGGAGAAGATTTTAATAATTTCTACACTACTTCCCGAAGAAAAAAAAAAAGCTGCTTAGTGGAGACTCCAGTCAACTTTTAATGAACTCACTACATTTGTCATCAACCATAACCAAAAAAAGATTAAACAACTTTCCTGTTTAAGGGGTTATACTGGAGTCTAAATTTCAATACAACAGAAAAACAACAGACATAAGAAGTTTCAACCATTAAAAGAGTCAACAATAAAACAGCCAATTTACAATACTGAGCTGGAAGATCATTGATTTTCAACTATTTTTTATAATCAGCTGTAGCTGAAATGGAATGACTAACAGTGGCTTTTCTGTTCACGGAAACAGCTATTCTTTTTTCTGCACAAGCCTGTTAGTAATGTATTCCATGTTTTCCATTTGCTTAGCTGAGGATAAGACTAGTGAGGAACATGGAGTCATAAAAAAGATGGCACTGTAACTATACTATAAAAAAACCCCTCTGAACAATTTATAGCAGTGTAATAGGCACCTTGACACAGAAGTATACTAAACTACAAAATCATCTTAAATTTGTTGGGTTTTAAAAGAAGGTCTTGCCTTCAAGCAACATAATTTCAAGAGTTAAGATCAAAATATGAATATTAAGAGCTAAAATAAAAAGATAAAGGCAACTATTCCTATAGCCGCCACTCAGAGATATGATTGAAGATGGTGTCTGTAACCCTGAGACAGAACTTTTCCTGGCTAACAGTTGAATAAATAGATGCCTAAGCCTTTGCAGCATCATAGCCTAGCACTGAGAAACACAAAAGGAAAAGTTGCATACAAAAAGATCTCAACAAAACCAACAAAGAGACAGTGAAAATTAACCAAAATATGTATTAAAGCTTATACTCGCCAGTGTCAACAACTTACCTTTCACAAAGTGCAGTGAAATTGCACTAGATTTCATGGTTATCCCTCGGATCTGTTCATCTTCTCTACTGTCTAGATATCTCAGCTGAATACAGAAACAAAAGAAGAGACGATAAATCTGTAGAATTATCTTCACAAGCCAAGAAGTACAACTGTGAGAAAATGAGGTTGAGCAAGACTAAGAAGAGAATTTCCTTACTTATCTCTGATTCACAACTGCAGCATGTACACACCAGAAGTTTGTTATAAATGACAGTAAAACACTACCTTGCCTGCCAAGCGGCTGGAGATTATTCCATTGCTAGAAATTAGACAATCAGCTAGAGTAGTTTTGCCTGAAAAGAAAAACAGTTTAAATTAATAGAGACAGTGGAAAGGGATACAATGCTATTATGAATGGTGACATCTTGTGTTCTAAGATACCAACATTAATAAAGGCTTCAAAATGCCACAAACATACAACTTCAAACGAAATTGATTATTCAACTTGACCTGTTAGGTACACACAAGCTTATTTTTGAAGAGTGGATGCAACCTTACCCTTTCATGACTAGAAACGCAGTTGAAATAACAAACATCAGAAGTACATCAGAACCTTAACAGATCATGCAATTAGACACATTTCCACTTACATAACAAACTTCTTCCCTTAAATAAACATTGAAAATGTAACACCCATGTATTTTGTTTATGCCAACATTCAGCAGCACAGAAGTAGAAAACATTCAGTTTCAACTACTCCAAATTATTACAGTGCAATACTCTCTTAAATTCTAAAAAACTGCATCAAGGCAACAGAAATTGGCATAAAGCAAATTTAATTCTCAGAATGAGGATTTAAGGCAGTTTAAAGCTAAAGCTGTGAAAACCTATTGCTTTAAAACAGCGACCCAAACATCACACCACCATCACACACATGCTTTTCCTCACGAGGTGCTTCCTGCCAACCACAAACAGGTCTTACCATGATCCACATGGGCCAATATACAGATATTCCGGATTCCAGAAGCCTTCTTCTGGAGGCCAACCATCTTTCCCACACTTGTGAGGACCATGGTTACCTAACTGTGAACGGAGGGAAGTGTTTTACTTAGGAGACAACTTCAGAAACAGCCTTTTTCTTTTAACTATTACGCCAGCTGCGGCTGTTACTCATCGGTGAAACCTCCGGCACAAGGAGCGCGTCACGCCGCGCCGCTCGGCCACCATGCGCCCTCCGCCCGGACAGCTGAAACTGACAGGGCTGGGGCCGTGCCCTGGACGCGCAGCGGGAGGCTGGCGTTGGTCAGTTTCTCGTTTCCTACGCTCGCACAGTCCCGCGGCTCCGTGCCCCCGAAGCTGCCCCGGGAGGTACAACCGGCCGCAGCTCCCACACAGGGACACCGCTACCACCGCCTCCCTCGGCGCAGCTCGCACCCTCCCGCGCTTCACCGGCGCACAGCCACCACAGGGGCCGACGGCCAGGAGAGGGACGCGGAGCTCCCCTGGTGCGCCCACGCCTCGACCAGAGGCGCTGAGCCCGAGTGCCTTAAGGGTCTGAGGTGAGGAAGGGGGAGGCCGCGCCGCTCCCGCGGCCCCTCACCGGTGCGCGGTGCGGGGGGCTCCCCCGCCGTCCCTAAGAGCTCCGCCGCCGAACCCGGAAGCCCGCGCGTCCCGCTCCGCCCCGCCCGTGCGTGACGCCCGACGGATGCCGGCGGAGGCCGCGCACGGCGAGGACGCCGCTGTTGCCGCGCAACGCAGCGCTTCCCTGGTTACCGGTCGGCGCGGCTCGGGCAGCATGGGGCGGCCGCGGTGCCTGTGCGAGATCTGCAGCTGCGGGTAAGCGACGCCGGGGTCCCCCGGAGCGGGTCCCCCTCGGCACTACGGCCCCACAGAAGTACCCCTCGTCTCTTCCCCCTCACCCGCCCCACTCCCGTGGGGGCCGTGGGTAGCGTCCTCAGCGGTGGGATGGCACAAACTTTCCTATTTCAACAGCTTCTGGGTTCCGTTTCTTTCTAAAGGGGCCTTCTCGGTGAATGTGAAGTAGTATGTTTGTGCTTAAATAGGGTAGGGGAAAAAAGCAGATATTGAAAGCATTAAAGTCTGTCAAAGCCAACTAGACAAGACTGCAGGATCAGGCTTCCCCATGAAGCAGAATCAACTTTTACCGAGGGCTTCAAAGAAACCCTCAAAAGAGTTTGTTTGTTTGTTTTCTGGCTAAATCAACCTTGACAGAAACCTGTGCAAGAACTATGGCCTTTAAAATATATTAACATATTAAAATATATTTAATATATCACATCCAGTAATAGTCTCCACTTGGAAGAAGAGCCCCACTGTTTCTTTAAGTTCTAAGATCACATATGGAGACACGCAGTTCATCATGCTGCTGTAGCCTCTCTGGCCCAGGAAGGCTGGTGTGAGAGGGTACAGCAGGCAATTTTCTTTACAAATCACTGTTATGGTGGTATAAGCATTATCATCAATGACACAGGTAAAAAAAGTCATGAGTTAGGTTTCCCAAAAGCATAAGTGATTTAAACCTTGCAAAATTCAGATGGATGGTCATAGGTGTGGAGTCAGTACTGTTAATATTTTCAATTTCTCCTATTTCTACATTAAGATTTAAAGAAATAAATAAACAAACAAAGGGAAGAAAAAACTAAACAAAACTAAACAAAAAATAAGCAAACAAAAAAAAAAGCTGAAAAATACTCATCCTAGGATTCAAAGATTCAGTTTTTAATATTAAAAGAAAAAAAATCTAACTACTACATACATATGAGAGTCATCATAAGATCACAAGAGCATGATCATTATGTTTTGGAAGTACCGGGCCAACCCTATGGCTGCAGATGGCACCATGAACTACAGGTTTCATTTTGACATTTGTAGGGCAGACATGAACCTTATGTACTTCTGCACAAGAAGTCTGTCTATCTGTTCATCATGGGTTTTTTTTATCTGTACGTAGGCGTAAAAGACAGGCAGCGTGTAAAGCTGAGAATGTCCTTTTTGGCCAAGGCTATAGATGCAGTTTGTCCCATAAATTTATTTCAAACATCCTACATTAACGAAGAATTGGAACACATTGTTTTCGCAATAAGATAGCAAATCTGCTTAAGGCTCAAGTGTAAAGATGGCGAGAGAACACAATCTGACAGCACAAAACAAGGTTCAATGCAACCAAAAATTTTCATTTCAAAAACCCAGCTTAACAATATAAATAAGTGAATAAAACATGCACAAAAGTCACAGTTTAAAGTAAACATAATTGAAGTTCATACAGTCAATAAAATCTTAAGCCGTTATTGGCTTAGGCAGCACATTGTGTTTGCTTTACTGCAGTTACAGTGTTTCTGTTTTAAGGGATGACTGGTTGCTTGGCAGCGTTACCTGGATATGGCCACACATAAACATTGTAGAAGAGATTTCAAAGCAAAGAAAAAGATCTAATAGTAGAATCATAGAATAGTTCGGGTTGGAAAGGACCTTCAGATCATCTAATTCCAACCCCCCCTTCTCATTGTCAGCCTTTCCCCACTCATTGCACTTTTATTATATTATTATAAAGGTCTAGATTTCTGAATAAATGTGAGTTAAAACCAGGAAGATTTCTCTAAAATACAGCATGTTTAGAACTTTATACTGTCCACACATATATATACACATGCCAAATAAAAATTACCAGGTCTCCCTTTCCTACTAGGAAAGTAGATGAATCTCAAAAATACAGTGTCCGTACATAATTTCTGTCTTTCAGATCATAGCATGTGAACTGGGAGTTAAAAAAAATAAAAAACTTTGAGTTGTGCTTGTTTGGGTATTTTAGTAAGTCTTTATTTAAGTGCCGAGAAACAGCATACACTCACCTCCTTGTTTTCTTACTCTTCCTGTTCTTTCCATTTTCCTTTCCCTTCTATGTTCTGAATAGGTGTCTCAATTGTTACTTGACTATCTGTTGACTTGATTGAAAAGGAGTAAGCACCTGAGGCTCTGAAAGATTCTGGCTTCTTATACAGGGCTACTTCATTTCTCATCTGTTGAACTACTGAGCTGGCAAAGTCAGGCAGCCCAAACTAATACAAGCTCTAGGGATTTCCGGTTCCAGATAACTTCTTTCAGTGTTTTTTCGATTGGTTGGTTGGGTTTGGCTTGGTTTTTCTTTCATTTTACTTTTCCCAGCAGGAGTCCTTCATGTCTGTTTCTGTATTCTATTTTACCTTGCTATTTTTTTTTTTTTTTTTCCATTTTCGGTGTTCAGTGTGAGATAAATTTCTCTTCAGACCTGTCCTGGGTTTACCAGGAGCTGTTTTGCTCCTTCTTAGTAACTGGTGCAAGCTCTGTGTTTTGACTTCCAGCCTGGGCAGAGAGCTGATAACACCGATTGTTTTTAATTGCTGTTAAGTAATGTTTATTCTGGCCAAGGACTTTGTGAGTCTCATGCTCTGCTGGGGACAAGGGGAGGCCGGGAGGAAGCAGAGACAGGACACCTGACCCAAACTAGCCAAAGAGGTATTCCATACCACAGCACCTCATGCCCAGGGGGGTAACTGGGAGTTACCCAGAAGGGCAGGCTCTCTCTCTTCGGGGGGGGTCGAACTCGTTCGGCGGTGGTATCGTATTCTCTTGTTAGTTTCTCTTATCATTATTACTATTGGTGGTAGCAGCAGTGATTTGTGTTATACCTTAGTTACTGGGCTGTTCCTATCTCAACCCGTGGGAGTTACATTCTCCTGATTCTCCTCCCCATCCCTCTGGGATTGGGGAGGGCCGGGGGGGGGGGGGAACGGACGGACGTGAGTGGGCGAGCTGTGTGGATTGGTTTAAACCACGACAAGACCTTTCAGTTACCTTCCTGAAACTTGAACTTATTCGTACCCAGAAAGAGCTGTGCTGTTTTACCCTTCTTGTCATTTTTACTTTTCATGTACTGAATTTTAGAAAGTACATTTATTTTAAGCATGTATTTATTGTTATATCCCTTTCCTTATATCTGAACCAGTATTGCAAGTTGTCAGCTGCAAATAGGAGGAACATTTTTCATGATATATCTCCTTAAAAGAGAGATTAAATAATAATCACATCAGCCAAAATAAAATTTTAAAATTATGCTTGAAACAAACTGCCGGAGATGTGTTATGCAAATTAGAATAACAAGGTTTTTACAGCAATATAGAAAATAATGGGTACATTTTAACTGCATGCAAAATTTACTCAAAACAACAGGTATAAGTAGTAAATTAAGTCATGATATATCTTTTAACACCTTTTAACACAATGGTCTCATTAAAATAGGCAATGTCAAGCAGGTGTAATTGAAAAACAGATGTCATTATTTCTAAACATAATTTTGGATTGAGGATTTAGTCAGTCATTGTTAAAAAAAAAAAGGTTTGAAAAATCAGAAATGGCCTGCAGAGCTCTAGAAGCACAGAGAAGATTTCACACCCCTACAATTTTAATCAAAAAACATTAATCAAGAGTTGTGGTGAAAATAGGTGAGCAGAGGCACAGAAATAAAGGCAAGCAATGAGAGAAAACAGTCAAAAAGAGGCAATATGAGAGGATAAATGAAGCATAGTTATTTTTACATGTAAGACTAGCAATATTACTAAAGATTTAAAAAAAAAAAAAGAGAAGAAGGTGCATCTTGGCAGTAGCATCATCTAGAGGACTGAGATCAGCTGTATCCATCCTTCATATTCTTTATTAAGGACTAACTTGTATGCTGATGCTGTTCATTACTGCACAAGTATACTGTGCTCTGGGACCTATGCCATCAGCACAGGATTTGGGGGTTTTATCACTCAGAAACCATTTTAAGCACAGCAACTGACATCGTTCAATCTTCCACATCCATTATCCACTCCATAGATAGAGTACATTTTTTTCCCTTAAATGAAACTATTCAAAATGATCTCATCTGATGTGTTTTACTCAGGCGCCATCGCTGCCTTCATAAACCCACAAGGATTTATGATAATGGACAACAGCCATGCCTCACAACAGAGTATGTGGAAAAATACCCCAAGTATAGCAACATCTCTCCTCCCTGGAGCTTTAAGCCAAAACAAGAGTACCAAGTGCATCATGGGAAAATGGAAGGAATTACAACTTTTAAGTAAGCGTTTTGAAACAATGTGTTTCACAATTATTCCATAAAGTTTTTTATATTTTCTTTTTTAAGGGGGACTGAACATTGTATTGCAATCGTTTTCAAAATGCAACCATTGCATCTTTTACACTTTTAGCATATATAAAAGTATAAATTTTGAATATAGAAATACAGTTATCACAAAAAGGTCACTGAAAAACCATGAAGCACTCATACAACAGGATTTCCATGCTTTAGAGAATCCTCTAACCTGTAAAGATAACCAAAAATTTTTGTTCTTGTTTTCAGCCTGTTTTGGAAATCCAGATCTCGTCTAGCATGAACCAGCTGGCAAGCTGGGAAACTTTCTGTAATACATGTGTGGAATCTGAGACTGGGGGAAAATTAAACCTTAAGTAAAAGGATCAGAGATTTTTTTTTTTATTTTTATTTTATTCAAACACTTCTAAATGATTAGATGTTTGAAGAAAACCATCTCTAAAGCGGTTCAGTAGGTCTGTCCTGTCAGTGTACAGATGGTGTTAAGCTTACAAAATTAAAGAGCATCTTTCAAGTAGTTAGGAAAAAGACATCACTCATTCCTTTTCAGTAATGTGACAGGAGCACAAACCTTTAGTTTGAATACTTTTAATACATTTTTTTTCCTTTCAGCTACAAGGACAAGAGGTGAAACTTCATGTATGTATTAAAATTGCCAAACGCATTCTGCAAGATTGGCTGTGTACTGCATATACTTTTAACGTAATGTACCAGTATTTTATGTGCTATGGTTTTCTTTCCTCCTTGCTATCCCTCTAACATATAGCCTCAGATTGATTTTTCAGAGTAAACGTTATAAATTCTCATTTTTCTATATAATGAAAAAATGACAAAAGTGCCTCCATCAGAAAAAAATAAGTTTTTTAACTGGTGTTTCTCTTTTTCTCCATTTCAGATCTGATTATTTACCATACAATATTGTGAAGCAACATTTTCAGGTACAAGAAGAATATAAACCAAAGACAGGAGAGATAGAACTGGGAACCACATACCAGAAAGATTACAATGCTCATAAAATAGAACCAGTGACATTAGTAAGACCTCTAGAGAGAAAACACACTACAGGAGGAAAACTGGATACCATACCAACCTATCAAGGTAATAATACATACCACCTTCAGAAAGAGAAATAACCAAAATGAAGGTAGTATTCTGAATTACCTATATCAGAAACTGGATTTTTTTAGTTTGGACCAGAGAGTAAGACATCGTAGAAAGCAGGTGATAATGCCTCAAAATGTTCAGCACTCTAGAGGTTCTACAAAAAGCCTTCTCTAAGGTTTTCTTGGCTAGAAGAAGAGAAACTCTAACATATGCTTAGTTAGACTATCTCAGGCAAAAGCTGGTTGTAGTTAAAATGCCAAAATAGTTGAAATAATAAGAATCAGATAGGGCTATTAAAACAGAAAGATTGAATGCTTCGTGCAAAGTGAGCAGAGGACAGAGGACAGAGAGAAAGAGTTGGAAGGGTAAAACTTGGGGAAAAGACTCTCAAAAAAACCCCAGTTATATTTCACTAGTTTCTTTAAGCTTAAGCTTATGCTAGATAGAAATGCATTTGTATAAATACATTCTAGTTTTATTTACTAATTAAAAATAATTTATAAGGAAATTTAAATACTCTATTTAGCCTACATACAAGTAGGCTATTTTCTATACACACTAAATATGTACATGCAACATTTTTCTTGAGGATATAGTCAAAATAGGACATCATTTACATTTTTTTTGTCCTTTTTTATCACACCAATAATAGAAGACAGTTTTGTTGTATCACAAACACACAGAAAACATTGCCATTCTCATTTACCTCCATTGTATTTGTTTTGCAAGATTGAATACCAGAATAATTTGGCTTAATTTTAGATGAATGGTCTTAAGTAATTACACTTGTATGGTGAAGTTTTGGTTTTGCTTTAAAGATGACTACAGGTCATGGGAAGTTCAAAGAAGGGAAGCTACTAAAGCGGTATGTATATACCACCCACCTACAGAGAAGTTTGGAAATTCTACTACGTTTCAAGATGACTTTGTTCCTAGAGAATTGAATCCCAGACAAAGTTTTAAACCTCCTTGTGTAGCCAAGCTTTCAGATGTGCCTTTCAATGGTGCTACCAGCCATAGCACTTCTTATATTGCTCATCAACTGGAACCAAAATTCGTAAGACCAAAAGAAGAGTACAAGCCAAGCAACCAACCCTTTGTAGATCTCACAACCCACCGGAATGATTTTAAAGGGCTACCTGGGGAACTTGCAAAAAGCTGCAAGCCTGAAATTGCAAAAGTTGGCTCCAATGCTCGTTTTAATGGAGTCACTGAATTCCAGGATCGTTTTCAGCCATGGCTGGTCTCCTTACCTGAGGTCCGCAAAACCAGAGAGTATGTTCCACCCCCAGGCAGCATCGATTTTAACTCCACAAGCCATCTTGATTACATTAAGCATGAAATTTCTCCTGCTTTCCCCATAAGACCAGTTTCTAATAGAAGAAGAACCAATGCCCCTTTTCAAGGGAGTACTACTACGAAAGAAGACTTTAAAGCTTGGGGTACCTGTCGGCAAGAGATTATTAAGAAACAACAGGAAATTCCCAAACCTATGGGAAAATTTTATGATTTAACTACATTCAAATCTCATTACACACCACATCAGGTCACTCCAGCACAAAGTTTCAAACCTGTACATGCTATAACTCTTAATTCAGGTCCTTTTCAAGATGAAACTATGTATCGCACAGAATATACTCCAAAGAAACCGGAGATCTGCCCAGCAAATTATCCATCTCCTCCAGGTTATGTCTATGTAAACACAGATTCTCATGGTCACAAATTCTTTCGCCAGTGTACTCCAGAATTTTCCGAGTCAGATAGTAATCCTATTGCAAAGGAAATAGCTGTTGTGTCATAATACTAAACTGCAGTATTTCAAGCACCCTGTTTAAAGAATTGGAGCCCTACTTGTTAATTTTTCTCTTTAAAATAACACTGAAAGCAAACAATGCAAATTTTGCTTTTAAAAGTATTTAAACTAATAGCTTGAAGGAAATGAAAGCAAACCCAGAAATTAATTACAAGAATAATAGAAATTTGCCAAATTTTAGAGGAATAATGCACCTTATACAGAATATATTTTCTGATCACGCATTCTAGTTTCCTTGACTTCCCAAATTTTATTACTCTCCATCTCAAGCATAGGTATTGTACATTTAATTATTTCAGATTTTCCACAAATCAAAATTGTATTTGTGAAATAGCAAGTATCTTGTGATCATAATTTCTTTTCATAGTAAGCAAATAATGCTGTGATCTAAACAGCTCATCAGTCCAGTTTTTCATCTCAATACTTTGAGTAATCTGATAAGAAGATATTTTTTCTTTACATTTTGCTGCCCAAATCATAAGATAGCATCCCATCACACCTCAGAATTCCTGAAAGCTCGGGTTTAGCATTTGTCATCATTATTTTTCCTTCATTCAGTTCTGAAGACAGCACAAATTTCTAATTTCTAGCAGCAATTAATAAGAAGTATCCTTTCTCTGCTCCTGTACACATAGCTGAGATCACCCAGACATAAAAAGCCGATCATTAGACTCTATTCCCTGATTTTCCTGACCATGATTTTTCAGCCTCACTCCCAAAGGAAACGTAGCTTTGGACACACAGACACACTGTGACCTTCTCACCTGAGTAATTTTTAAACCCAGTTTTCAAATTCAATAAAATTTTACAAACAGATTTCAAAGATGATTGTTTTTCAAGTTTTTAAGGTAGATGGTGAGGAAGCAGAAAGAATCAGGCTCAAAAAGTTAACATCCGCCCTCTGCAGGTTTTGATCTTGCTATCTGATTTTTAAAGCCAAGCAGCCTGTTATCACTGCCTGAGTTCACATAGAGTCAGTCTGATGGGGAAAATGGCAGAAAACTATAAAGGTGTATGTAGAGATAACAGAAAAGAGTGCAAACTCAGTTAAAAAAATACCAGCCAAGATGCAGGAATCTGTAGACAGCCTGGCTTGAGCCTGTCTGCTCTTCAAAGAATTGCTTATTAAAAAACACAGGAAACAAAATTTTTCCAGAAATCGTACATGCAGTGATTATGCTTCTGTATGAGATATTTAGTATTTTCTCTATGTATCTTTTACTGATTTGGGGAAATCTGGATGAATTTAATTATGTTAATGATTTAAGCAAGACCCAATAAATAATTCTATGATTAACAGTATCATGTTCTATCACAGTTACTCCAGTATGATTTTTTTTTCAGTATTGCAGATCTTGTACACATTGGTATAGGGCAGTCATTTGGGTTCTAAAGAATTATGTGCTCCTACTTCATAGCCAAACCACCAATAAAAGGACTAAGATTGATGCTGGATACACGTTGTAAGCAGGAACTGGATCCTATGCAAGCAAGAAAGCTGAACTGAGTATGTTAGCTGTGCATAAAGGTGTTGTATGAGAGAGCTCCAGACACTATTAAAGCATCAGTTACTTTTATGCAATGTTTGTCTTTGTCTTGTGTTTTTGTAATATGACTCTGTTAAAGAAACAACAACTCAACATTTTCTCTCTGAAGATTATTCACGTCCCCAGCTGGTAAAGACGTTTTGGATTGAGACTGAACAAGGGCAATGTAACGCTGTGATAACCTAGAAGTAGGACAGGAAAAAGTACAATTCATCGTCATCCTTCTAAACCACAGAAGAAAACAAACTACAAACACCCTTTTCTTCATGAAACTTGAGCCATTCTCTCTCTGGCCACAACTGGGAAAACAAAGTCAAAACTGTGCATAGTTACACCTACCCAAGTCTGTATCCTATACACAGTCTTGGTACCTCATGAGAAGTTTACAGAATATCCTTCCTCAGATCCTGCAAGGTCTCTTTTCTAGGGAGGAAAAAAACTCATTGAGAAATGCAATCTAAATCCATGAAGTTACGTGTGCATGTTCTGCTGAAAATCACTCCTCCTCTGGGTCTGTGAGTGAGCCCACATGCTTTTTGTAATTTTCACAGATGTTTTTTTAGTTCTTAAGTCACTTCCCCTCAAGTTACGGAATGTCATTTGCTGCCACCTACCAGCACAGTACAAAAATTTTTGGGAGGAAGTAGAGGGCATATTCAGAAACACTTAATAGTTCCTCTGCAGATGTGTTTGAAGACTTTTTTGGGGTGGAGGGGACATATTCCCTTTCATTTCACCCCTAATGTTTTCCCCCAAGCTTAATACTGAGAGAAGCCTTTATTACATTACAGTTGAAAGAGCCACAACCTACTGATTGTGCTTCCAGCAAAAACATCAAATGCTATTATAAACCTTCAGATGGTATTCAATACTTGAGCTCAACTTTTTCATAAGCAACATGTTACTGAGAAGCAGGCAAAATGAACACCAGGCTGGAAAATTAATATTTCTCAAAATAACAGCTGTTAAAAAGCATTTTATGATGTCATGCTAAACGAAGATGTATAAGCAGAAAAATTACTCCTGGATTCAATTGGTATTCTGAAACTGCTTTTCAGGCAGTATGCTATACAGCATGCTCCACAGAACTGCTATACAGACTGAACAGAAAGAATCCATTGGTGACACAAAAGGAGAATTAAATAGATCCATGCACTTTTCCAGTGTTACTATTTAGGATAACTGAAACACTGCCATTTTATCGCTAGACATTTATTTTCAATTTAATAAATTTTTGAAGGCTTTCCTTGTTCATATTATTTATGAGACTCTCTAAATACTATTACACATATTGGAAATTCTGAAACAAGATTTTTTGCCTTGGCTATTCCCATCACCCACTAAATTTAAAACATAGTGCTGTTCTGTTGGATCTAAATGAACTCTGCTTGGTGCAGTACATTGCAGGCAGCAAAGAAATGTAACTTTATTCACCATTTTACGGAATCCTGATTCAAGATTTCAATGAGTCAGATCTGATTTATTTGGATTTTGGCAAATTCTCTTCCCCACTTTTTCAGTCAGGTTACATCTATGGTGCCTCTTAATAGCAACGCAAAGCAGACTCTAATGAAGCTGAGAATATGTCTGATAAGCTGTCAAAAATAAGAAGTAATCTTGGCTTTGGTAAAACCTCAGAATTATGGACATAGCAGGTTGATAAAATAACACTTGGAATGAAAGCATAGCTACCGTGAAAATCACAGTAACAAACAGTCTCTCGGTAATCACAGTGTTGAATAATCAAACTAGACTTTATTTCAGAAATATCAAAACTACGTTCAAGAAAGTAAAATCTTCAGTTATTGGAGAAGCAATAAAATAAATCTACAGAGGAGTGTCATGCCAATTGCAATAACAAACATTTACAGCACTGCTTCTGTATAGCATGCATACTTAATCAAAGATAAAGTTAAAGCAACAAAAAAATGCTATTTGTTAACATTTGAAGACTTTAAATATAAGCAAAAACATGAATAAGAAATTTTGGTAATAAGAAAAAATATATGTCCAAAAATCTTTATTAAACACTGTACAAAAAATATTGCACTTTTAAAATCAGACAATAAATATCTACAAAAGTATCTTACAAATGTTTTCTTTTAATTTAAAAAACTGCTTAAACAATCAAGACCCATCACTGATTAAAAAGGTACTGATCAGGAATATCCTCTCCTTGCAGTCAGCCTCTGACACAATAGTCCACACTAAACGTTTTCTATACAGTAGTGCTAATCTAATTTTCAGTGATGCAAACCCATTGTGCAGGAATGCTGTTTCTAACACTGTTCTTACAGCATGCCCACTGATTAGTGTGTAATGTAGATCCAAGTCAATACAAGCATTCAGACCTCCAGTATGTGCAGTAGTTTGGAAACTACAAAAACCCCATCTATCTGCTGCCTCTTACGGGGTTCTCTCTGCTTGCAGCCCTAATGAGACAATCTGCTATGTGGAAAATAATTTACCCAGGAATATCATAGTCAGGATTTGTCAAAAAGACTCATAGTTCATGGTCATGATGAAAAGTCATATTGATGGAAACTGCTCAAAATAGATTTCTTGCACTTGTCTATCTTCATAATTAATGATTGTTCCTTGGACATTAATGGGGGAAAAAAACCCAACTTATTCAAGACAGAAAATGTGACAGCCATTTTGGCCAGTTGGTGGCTCCCCATTTGACTTGATGTTGAAGAGAACAGTGCTCATAAATGTTTCATTCACAGCTCTGACAAGGAAGCCTTGTGTCTAGTTTAAAATCAGTAGAAAAGTCCAATCATGCCAGAACTCTGACTGTACTTCAATGGCTGGAGCAGAAGAGTAGAAACAATGGAAGATGACACCTCATTTATTCAAAACAGATCTATTGCTGTTTTGAAAATCGTACAGCATCTACGATCTCTTTTACTGCAAACACATAACTACAAACACAAAAAATTGAATGTACTTCTGTGTATCCGACAGCTAATATCAGTAAAACATATCCTGTGAGATCAACCCTTAAGCTGAAGCTGTTTATGAAAATAAAGTTGCTGCCAAACACTTTACAGCTACAGGCCACAGCTTCTATAAATTTAAAAAATGTGTTTAATTTGATAAAACAATGAAAACAAAACCTAGGGGTCAACAGTTGCTGCATTCCAGAATTCTTCAAAGGATTTTATGGCTTTGCTTTTCTCCTAAGTTAAGGACAGTAAGCACTATCTGGTGCTTTTTCCCCTGACAAAATTGAAATGTAAAATTTTTACAGATGATATGTCATGATGTTATCTTCCTAATCCAGACACAAAGATCTTTAAAACATTAAAAGTTCCATTGCAGAGAGTGGATAATAAAAGTTTCCAGAAAAATTGCTCTGTTCAGCATATCAATCCGCAATACTGGTTTTTCATTAGCCCCACGTTTCCATTTACTCTTATGACTAATGTCTTATTTACAAGTGTATACTTTGAGCAGGCTAGTTTAATGAACCTCTCTTCTCACTCTTCACTGCAGCATTATGAACTTTCCACAGAAGAGTTATATTTCTTGACATTACTGGCAACATCTTTGTTTGTAGGTGTCTATGAAGCATAACTTTATTTGCTTTACAAATGTACAGTAGTGAGTTGTACCCTTCCATTTGCCTTCTGAAAAAATATATTTAAACATTAAAAGGCTTTCTAATGGACGAAAGATAAATAGTAGAACTTATTGTTGTAATTGTAAACAACTGATGGATTCCTTGGTAGCTTTGCAGTTATTTTACTTTGCATTTCTGGCAGCAGTGGACTCCAAGCTGAGCTAGGTCACAAATAAGAGGTGTGATCTCACTGCATCCATTTACCTATTCTCTGTTTCATAAAACTACCCCATCTTTCAGGAATTAACAGCTTGCCCAGAGACTCATGAGTCATAACTGGCGCAGTCATGTAGGGAAGTTTGCATAAAACAACTTCCTAAATATCCTGTTTCTAAAAGTGCTTTTGAGGCTTTAATATCAAACTGGCCTACTCAGAGAAAAATAACCCCAGGACTGTGAAGTACTCCTTGGAGAGGATAGTTTTACCTTTGATGTACAATCAAATGCTTGCAGAATCATTAGCGTACAACTGTGAGTCACTTTCTAATATAACTGCTACAAACTATTGCTATGCTCATATATAAATAACCATTTACACACTGCTGCAGGCTGTGCCATTGCAGTGTTGCCAGGTCACTGGTCTCTTCCTCCATCCACAGTACTGATCAGCCACAAGTTTGTTATTCTTTCTGTGTAAACAATACACTCGTCTTGACTGAAATCCAGTCCCACAGTCCACACTGCAAGGCCTCCAAGGGCCTGTCCGCCAGTAGACATCACATGCCTCTGAAGAGCAGTTTCTTCTGACAGGAGACCTGTGGAGGAAAATAAATGGCAGTTAAATGTTTGCTTTTGTGCTACACCATTATTTGCAGAATGATAGAGCTGATGTTGTACTTTTGGAGGCTGATTTGTGTTTTGAATATCTCCAAGGATGGAGACTCCACAGCCTTTCTGGGTAATCCATTCCGGTGCTTGACAATCCTCAGAGGAAAAAGAATTTTCTTAAATTTAAGTTGAACTTCCTGTATTGCATTTGTGTTCATTTATCATGCCTCACTCATGAGGAAACAAATGACAATGCCCTGTATCTTCAAACCAATTCCTTAATAGTGGAATAGAAGAAATGTCTTGAGGAATACTTAACTGACCCTGAAATGTTGCATGCTCTTCACGCATAGCCTCTCTCCTGAACACAAGTAATGTTTCTATTGCTGACACTGAACCTCCTCAAACATTTGAAGCTGCCAAAGTGGAATCCTGGCTCTCAGTAGTACATGGAAGTTTCACGGCATACTTCAGTGGAGCCAAAATTTCATCCTGTGTGGAGCGAAAGTGCTTTGACATGCTCACAATTCAGAAGCACTTCTACAGCAAGAACTACGAATAGCTGGGCTCAGTAATCTAGAAACACGATAACAATTCCCATGTATGCACTTGTTACCCATTTATTCCCTGCTCTTCATTGCCCTGTATCTTTAATACAATCATGTAAAGAATCTAACTTGTAACTGCTTCAAACTGCATACCTCTTTCTTTCATCACAAGAATAGTTTGGCACCAAAGATCCATTACGAAGTTGACATATAAAGTGACGATGGTGTAAGCCTACAGGGCGGCCTATGCAGCGACCAGAACACTAAAAAGCGAGAGAAAAGGATGAGGGAGGAGAAAAATAAACAAATAAGTTAATAACAACAGAAATACCCTTCTAGGCAGTTACCCTATCATAATTCTTGATCTGCATTTCTCCTTCAAGCATTCACTTCTGCTCGGATAAGGTTTCTGTCTAAATTTGCCAAGATACCGAGTTTCCTAGCTGTTCATAAAGCTAAATCCATTGCCTATGTTTTCATCATTTTCCATTGCTAGAGCTGCAGCACCTTATCTGTAGCTCTGACAATCACAAACTTCCTTGCTAATGCCTGTATCAGGAATGCAGCTACAGTAAACCTCTTAACTCACTTCTCTGCTCATTGAATAGTAATCACTCTGTTAATAATCATAAAAATCATATCAATATGAACACAAGTTTATGACACAAATGAAAAAAGAAAATAAAAGAAAGCAGAGTTCTGTGCACTAAACATTGTCACAACTGCTAGTGAAGCACATTCATATATCTATCTTTGGTGACTTCACAGGTACAGCTATGCAAACTGTTCTTACAACACTGCAATGAAAGCAATATACTAGCTTACAAATGGAATGCATAGTAATGGATTAGCTTATAAACGATACTGAAATTAATCCTTAGGTTTTGGGTCATGTCTTCAAACATGATAAAACTAGCTTGCACATCACAAAATTATTGATAAAAAAACCAGGATTTGCAATTCATGGGTCTGAAAGGCAATTTCAGCTGGTGCCACACAACTCCTCCTTTGAGCGACAGGGCTCAAAGAGAATAGGTGTTCAGCCAGTGCCATGACAACACTGACACACTTTTATGATCTAAGGAGTTTCCACACAAACTCTGTAACATACCTCTCCTTTTGTCTGTATTGTCCCCACTGTACACAAGGGACCCAGACAAGGTTTCCTTCCCATGGGACGATCTCCGTGTATGCAAGCCTCCGGCAGCACTGTCAGCACACTGCCATTAGCTTTCACTTGTTGACAAGTTATTTGTCGATAGCGAAATCCACTGCCACACGATGCAGAGCACTCAGACCATGGACTAGTTATCCACCTAGAGGATGCAGAGACAAATTTACAGCAGCCATGAAAGCATTGCAAACATCCTGGTAGTTTGCAAGGATCTGTTTGCAAATAAAAATCAAAAGAACCTGTCATCACACGTTTCATATGTGAGAAAAGGTAGGATCAGCTTTTTCAGTTAAGCAAGGTCTTATAAATTCAGTCAATTGATGACTTCTCAGGTAACTATGGTTCAGGATATGCCAACAGAAGTCAGACTGCTTATACTCAACAGGCTGTGGTAGGTAAGCCCTGTAGACCCGACTGGATTTAACATTTCTGAAAGAAGGACAATGTACTTTCCCTTAACTTATAAAGTGACTGGTACCTGATGTAGTTACTGCTAAGATGACAGGTGTCATAACTCATGCAAATTTACTACATCAAGATCTTGCTAGATAATGGCCCAAGCAGAACATGTTATTTATTTATTAGAAGTTGCAAAGATTAGTCTGTCTTAGCAGCTAGGAACAATACTGGGGAAGCAGCAAGTGGTAATACAATTTATTTGATTTATTTGACTTGATCTTTTCATAAATCTAAGCTAGGAATACAGAATGGGACTTCATGTGTAGCACAAGTGTGATAATAGGAAAAATACTCTATTTTCTTTAGCAATTCTTTCATTTTCTTACAGTCAAACAGCTTATATCCATTAAAGGCAGATTAATCTTTTACAGTCTGGACCCTTGTCTTTTTCTCCCCTTTCAAAGCTCAAGTACTTTCACAAACATTTGGTGCAGTGCACCACAGCAAGTCAGCAGGGCCCAAATCTGGCAAACACTTAAAGCACAAGTTAAGCATATGCTTAAACCCTTATATTTGCCTAACTGCGCTTCTGTGCTGTGCTGGAGAGAAGCAATTAAACATACACAAAAAGCTTTGAATAACAAGGGCTTATGACAGTGACTGTACATCTAAAGACTTTACAGTTCTATGGATATTTTCTAAACTGTTGCCCTGGGATGAGGAGATCCTGCAGGAATCAGTAAGTGGGGAAATGGAAGGGGAAGTCTGAACATTTTGTACTTCCCTCCCAGGTCAGTAATCACAAGGAAGAGGGGGAGGTTAGAGGCATTAGGAACCAGACACAGGGCTATTTTCCAGGCATCTGGGATGCTTTTCCCATACAGGAAGTGTGGAATACTTCATAAAAATAATTCATATGTTAGCATATATATATAATTCAAGGTAGTGTTGAGTATGTGAGTATGCACACAATTCCTTTCCACTGGTGAATACATAAAGCCAAATTAAAAGCAACATAGGTCTAAGCATTTTAATAACAGGGAATTTAGATCCCAGGCTGTTTATGAAGTAACTGGTGGGTGGTGGTGGTGAATATTCTGGGTCCAGCAATAATCAGATTATTAAATCATGTACTGCAGTCCATTGAAAAGGCATGGCCTTGCTCAAGAAAGTCCTCTTGCATCCTCCAGAGTCTCTGTCGTCTGCTTTGAATGGCTGGATTTTAAGAGGGAACCTGCAACTGAGTCTGTGTGTTTCAAAATATTAGTTCTATTTCAGTATTTTTCCACTGGCAAAACGTTTGCTTGTTATGGGCTGGCTGGCATTCAGACTCCCAGTTTCAGATGAGCTGGGTTTTTGGTTGCTAATAATGAAATATAAACAGATTTCTCTTTCTATTTATCTGTTGCTATGTTTTCTGTATTTAGAACACAGTTTAGAACATACTGGCAGGATGCACTCCCACAATGTCAGTTAAGGTCTTAACACTTCTCTCCAAAAATTTTCCACTGAGGGACAACTCCAAAATGTGTGCACGACTTTTCAGCCCTCATGGATTTTTATGTTGCTGACAGTGATGGCCAATTCTTTTAAGCATCGGAAAGCACTTGTTTTGAGGACTCCTGTGGGATTTACTGCTACAAACCTAGAGCTTTGCTGAGCTGGAATGCTCAGTGCAACTCAGGAAGTCTAGAGGTAAGGTTTTGGCTTTTGGAATCAGATGTTGTGGTATACTTGCCTGTGATATAAAGATTTTTGCACCAAGATCACAAGATACCCCAGCTGATCCAGTGAGAAAATTGGCAGGGAAGGATACACATGGAACGTGACACTGTGGTGAGGGGCATTAGAGACAAATGAGGCATTCCACAGTAAACATCTTACTCAGAGCTCTGCTGGCATGGAAGGAGAGGAGCTGAACACAGAGTATCCTGGCTGCTCTACACATGACAAGTTTTCTCTCTGTGTGTTGGCACAGATTCCACAAAGCTAGCAGCACAACAGTGCCTCGGAGGGACCTCCAGCTTAGCTTCTGAGGTGTGGCAGCAGCAGGACTTACTGCAGCAGCATGGAGACTTGCACAGATCTCATTTATCCTACTGAATCAAGAGTTTCCCTAACTTGCCAGTGATCTGTTTTCACAACCCTTATGCTTCAGGGTTCATGATGAACCAAAACCCCCATTTCAATCACAGAGTACAAGCACCGAAACATTCAATACATATAGCACACGTGGAAATAAGAGTAGAAGGGATTTTACCTGGCAGGGCAGTCATCTGTGTTGCATGACTCGTAAGTAATCACTGGCTTTTGCATCTCTCTGCATAATGATTCATTTACATTCTGTTTCTCTGTGTTCATGCACTGTAGCCTTCTGGAGCGGGTTCCTGTGTTCCCACAGCTAGCAGAGCAAGTACTCCACTCAGTATATTCCCATTTATAATCTAAGAAATGCAATTGAAAATAGCATGAGAGAGGCACTATACATTGCAACTGTGTCACATTTCAACTGATTTGGCAGCATATTCTTTAAGCTAGATAGACACCGCATCGACTGTAGAACAGCAAATATTTCAGCATTGTGACAAGAGACCATAAGCCCAAGTAGAATTTCATCCTACTCAGCTTCCCCTCAAGTTCAGCCCTCACATATAAGCATGGAGTTCTCTAGAAGGCAAATGGGATCAGCATATGTGCACACGAAGGGCAGAACCTGGCTCACAGTAGGAACTAATGAACTTCTTTTAAAACTTTCGTAACATTTTTCTACAATGAGCATTAAAAAGAGGAAACTGTAAATCAGGCTCTCCAGGTTTCCTGCTGTTCTACAGTGAGTTTATTCTGAAGAAAACTCGTCTTACTCCAGACACTTCACATAATTTCAGGATTTAAAGGAATCCTGTACTAAACTATAGAAAAGTATTTAATGCATAAATAATTTGCCACTGAGGCACTGGCAAGATGAAAAAGGGATTTGTTTTAAAGAGCATTTTATATTAAAAACCGATCACCTCTAACAATTAATACCTTTCTATTTAGTCACAATTCCACACTTCCCCTTGCCCTACAGGCTTTTTTTTGACACTTGGTAAAAGATGAAGTACTATGCAATGTTGACAGATTTTTATGTGATCACAGAAGGAGTCAGATTTTTCTGTAATAACCAAGAATAATTGATAGCTACCAGCTGTGTCCACAGGCTCACTCTTCCAGCACATAATGAATTCTTTAACTTATTGTTTTTCAATGTTTCCTTATTACTTCTGGGTTTCTTAAAATAATACAAAAGGGCCTTTTTCAAAGTGGAAATAGTTAAATTTACTGACTGAAACTATGATGGAGAGACTGTATTGTTTGTTTAACTAGGATGATACTGCTCAGAAGTGCCCTCAATATGCCTACTGTGCAAAAAACACCGAAGGAGATTTTGTAGTCTTACAAATGCATGGGTATTTTAGTGATGAAACATTTACATAAGCATCGTTAAAGCTCATGATTAGAAAATGAAATTGCCTCAAAATTCTGACCAGCCTAACTGGAAAGGGTATTGGGCAACCAAAAGGCAGTCCAGCTAAAGACTGCAGGTGGATAGTTCAACACCTGGCTGGACCTGTTGAGGAATTTTAACTTTAATGAGATATGTATTAGGACCGGGGTTTGCTAAACCTCTATTACGATATTTTCTCATTCAGTTCATTACTGTTTTGATTTACTTCTGATTTTAAAACTAAATATTTTGATCACAGATATGTTTCAGTAAAATCACTTTGTAAATGTAACTGACTCCACATCCCCATGCCTACCCCTACCAGAACCATTCTCACCCACAGTAGTAAAGCGCTGCCAGTCACTGAGAATATACTTAGACACGGCACAAGGAATTTTTAAGATGTGCTCTTAACTGTTAGGGTCCTTTGCACAAACAGTAAGCCAAATCATATTGATATGTTAATAGACAAAACACATACCAAAACTTTCAATTTCAACAGATACTTGCTTTTAAACCTCATTTGCGTTCACCAAGTATTGACTGGTAAGAGGTTTGAGGTATTTTTAACTGTCACGTGGAGTTTGGCGCTTTTGTTGCCAGACTTTAACCAGATCTAAGTTTCTAACTCTTTTTAAAAAAACAAATTAAAATGTAACTAATTTCTGAAGCATTTTAAATATATAAAACTTATAAAATGCTTGCAGATACTGCCTGCTGTGTTGTCCTGTTGATGCACATGTAAGATCCCTGTCAAATTAATCTATAATTCTCAGTTTCACATTTTATAACCTACTAATAGAAACGAAGTTTTGTGCAAGTGCATTACATTGGAGAACATTAAAAAACACTCTTGAAAACTTAACATTAAGTAGTGTGCAGTGTGCCCTAGTACACTGATACGTTTAAGGTTGACTTCAATAATATGGCTGTATCATTGTCATGATGCTGTAATATGACAATTATTAAAATTATTTTGATTATAATGAAGATATTTTCAAATATAACCTCAAAGTCAGCTTTGTTTCAGTTTGGTGTGCTATCCTGGAAGCAATTTGTATGATTTATTGAAGGGGAAGCTGAGAAAACCTGCCCAATTTAAAACTGTTTAAGCAGCAAGACACTGAATCAGGCAACATTCTCTCAGCTTCTTAGCTACACAGGTACGAAATGAGAACTCCCACATGACAGTTGGGTACACATTAATTCCCATATTCAACTCTGAGTATGAACACTGTCTAATGACAAATGTGACTATTCACATATGTGACGCTAAACACAAATTTATGAATTACTTTCTATGTATAAAAGCAGGTTAGGTTTCAGGCAAGTCTTTACACAGTGAAAGAAAATACTTTAAAATTTAAGAATTTGTCATATAATTTTCAACAAACCTTCCTTCTTGACATTTACCCAAACTGACATTAGTTTTGCACTAGCTGAAGTCCAACATTGGAATTGTCCAGCAAATTGACCAGAGCTGGTGTTCACCTCTAGGATACGACCCCCAACCAGGGTTCGGTATTCCAAGGTCTTAACTTCCTCAATCGGGTTATCTCTGAAAAGCCAGTTAACTGTATTTTTGTAGCTGGGCAGCACCGGGCAACCTAAAAATCAACAGCATTGTAGTGAGTTTTTCTAAACACATTAAAATGTTTGTGAGTAAATATGTATTATTTTGTGATTCTACGTAGAAGACCTTAACAGTCTAAATAAAAACAGGAGTATGCATAAACTCACTGAAGTCCAAGCTATCACCCAAAATCCTGACTGTCTCTTGAAGGTTATCAGCTGTGTAAGCTGATGTATACTTACCACAGTTCTTTGTATTTCCACTTTCAGTAAGTTACAGAATCATAGAATGGTTTGGGCTGGAAGGAACCTTAAGATCATCTTGTTCCAACCTGGGCACATCCCACTAGACCAGTTTGCTCAAGGTCCTGTCCAATCCGGCCTTGAACACTGCCAGGGATGGAGCATTCACAAATTCCTTGGGGAGCCTGTTCAGGCATCTCACCACCCTCACAGTAAAGAATTTCTTCCTTACACCTAACCTGCATCTCCCCTGTTTAAGTTTAGACAACACTACCCCTTGTTCTTACAAATTTAACTTCCATGTGAACAAAGTAAGTGTGTGGGGGGGGACAACTATTTAAATAGAACAAATATTTCATCCCAGACTCTACAATATGCAAAGAGGTTTGCAACAAAAGAGTTTCTCTCTCTTTTGGAAAGGAGTCAATTGCTGCATTTTCACTCCACAGGAAAATGCAGGGACAGAAACAAAGATATTCATTTAGACAAAAAAAGAAAAAAAAAGGCCAGTTCCAGAGCCCAGCTGAATCCCCTCCCGTAGTTTTCAGGTCTTCAGTCTCACGGTGAGTCACCCAGACCGTGCCTAAAGGGTTGCCCTTTCAAAATATTTATAGGAAAACTGAATCAAACAATAATTCCGTGTCTCCTCTGAGGCCTCCTCCTGATAGCAGAAAGCTTAGTAATGGTTAGGAAATCCAGGTGGTCAACAAACCTGGCCTCTTAGGAATTACACTAATTTCTCCATGAGGCCCCTTCCATTTTAATTAAATGAATAAATAGTACAATTTAACTGACAAAGAAGAAAAGGCAAAGTACCTATTCTTAGTGGATCTCCAGGTACTACACTGACATTTGTACCAATTCCAGATGCCATTATAACACGCTTTCTTCTGCTTCCCTTTGATAATAGGGTGTTATTCTCTGTAAATCTTTGCTCTGTAAGACAATGCGCAAGATATATTCTTAGCAAGAATTAAACCACAGTGCTAAAAAAAACAATTTGTATCAAAATACCCAACATGTTAGTTATGAAGCAGAAGGATAATAGTGCTTTGGTATTCTTCAGGATCAACTTAATTTATGCAGTTAAACTGTCTAACAAATGTATTTGAGATATATAAACAGTGAAACAGAAACTATTTATACATGTTTATGCAAGTTTCTCAATCAATTTTATTGAATTTTATGTATTTAAAAAATAAGCCTGTAACACTTAGAGTAAAAACAGGATTTGTAGGATGTATGATGTATTTCCTGTTTCTCATGACAATGTTACTTATCATTTCAATGCCAGTCATTCACATACAGAAATGTTAAGAAAAATATTTCTCTCAGTGGACTCAGGCCAATTCCTCTGTTTCATTAGATGGAATTATGAGAGAGTGCTACAACAGAAAAAAGAAGAAAATATTTTAAAACCTTATTATGCATAAAGATAGCATAATGTATGCAGAATCATGTGCCTATCACTATAGCAACTTCTTTTTATCATATGCCAGACAGAATAACTGCCAAAAACGTGGCAATCTGTCAGAAACACACAGTTCTTGCCACTTAGTCAACATTTCTGTTTTAATGAATGTGCATAATAGCTATGATTCTCCTTCCAGCATGGCTTAATCTTTTGTTATATCTAACTTCTGTGGGTCAGCTTTTTGTTATATTGTAACTTCTGTGGGTCATTTTACGTGGATTCAACATTTTTCCTCGGTGTACACAAAACCTCCTATCTGTCCATGTAAACACTGAGACAAAACAGTCTCAGAACCACAGGGAGGCCAGTCCCACACAGGCAATAGACTAGTTGCCTTGTCAGTCCTTAGGAACTTAGATCAGAAAACCTGCACAGATTTTGCTCTACTCGACTGCCCCAGGTCAGGCAGTAATTGCTGTAGCAAGGTCCAAAATGCTGACATGATGTTGCTTTAGAGTCAGTGCAATCTGCAAGCCCTCTGATTTGAACTGTGAAGTCCTCTGATTTCACTGCAAATTTGCACAGCCAAAAAATATTGCGGAATTTAGCCCTCTCCTACCCACTCTAGGTTTATTTGAACTAGCACCATGTGACCAGGAATAGAAACGAAGTTCAGACTCTTGTGAGCAATCTTCCCAGTCACATCATTATAATTATATTCTTTTCTGGAACATCTGAAGTTTTCATGGACTCCAGGAAAACTGAAACCAAGACCGGAGCTTTAGTCTACACTCATCCTCACACAGAGACTCCTATTATGTCTTTGGTACCTCTTCCTTGGCCAACAGATCCAAACATCTATAACCTGCCCAACACATGTGTGCCTAAGAAAGGAAGCTTTGTAGCAGGACTGGCCATGTGTAGCTGTGTTGTACTTTGTACAGCAAAATGGTGAGAAAGTTAATCTCTAGATGTGAATGATCCATTTATTAGAGCTATTTGCAAGGCATGATTGTATTATACAGTATTACATTATTAATCTACTTACAATAGAGTCATTTAAACGGAGTTTTTCTTTACATTTTCTATTCTGAGAGTTAGCAGTTCATTTTCAGATTTTTTTGTTTCCTATGTCCCCATATAATAAAATAAAATACAAACCAAGCCTTTTCTTTCATTTCACTGCATTTCCCTGCAGATTTTCTCAATAACTCAAGCCCTAGATAAAAGTGCTGGCAACAATGTGACAGTGGATTTAGTTTTCTAATGTGTCTGCTGGTTTAATGGTTGCTATTTGTTGCCTGGAAGCAAGAAGATGGAATAAGTTTTGAAGAAGTCACAAGTCAAACCATCTGCACCTAGATCCACTATTTAAGGAAACACAAAATAAAGAACAGAACACAGGGAATCAGATGAAATCAAAAATTCCAGGTTCATAATAAAGTGCTAAATATCCCCCTGACTATTTTATTGATTAAATTTCATAATGGAAGTGGCTCGATGTTATCAGTAAGGAATTCTCATTTAGCACTTACTAGTTAAGTGGATAACAGATGAAGCTTCGGCTTTTCCAAGAGCATTAGTTGCTCTGCAAGTGTATGTTCCTGCATCTTCATAGGACACATTCCTCAGAAACAAAGAGCCATTCAAACTCAAGAAAGAATTGATTTGTAGGATGTCTTTCTTCTTATACCACGTTACGTTTGGTTGGGGAACACCTTCAAAACGCAAATAATCAAAACATTAATTTGCGAGAGATAAACCATAGATTTCATATTGCAAACCGCTACCATAACACCCAAGAATCCTAAGTTCCTTTGTTGTTTCACAATTCATATAAACCAAAGTAATGACACTGAAGCAAATCAAGTACTTTTTCCACTCACAACAGAACTTCTTAGTTGTGAGTCCTACTAATATTTCAGTATCCCACTGAGATTAAAGGTTAAGCATTGTAAGGCAAGCTCACAGAACAGCTTAAAACACTGCTACCAGTCCTATAAAAGCAATGTCCTTCTGTGTCCTGCTACTGGAAGATGTGAGAACATTAACCCCAATCAGGACCAACTGACATAAAGACCTGCACAGCATCTTTTCATTCAACCTGCATGCCAGAATATAGGAAGGAAGGAAGGAAGGAATATTCAATTTCTAATTAAAAATAAAGAAAAAGAAATGGAGGCAAAATATCTCTCTTGAAGAAAAAAGGATATACCTATCAATTAGATTGGAAAATACACGTGGCCAGTTTCTCCCAAAATAGCTCCGGAAAGCTTCTCCAGCTTACGGGTATCATATGTACAACTTGTAACAGTGAAGTGTGAAGGAAAGGAGACAGAAAGAGATATTCACACCTAAACGAGGGGCCCAGTTGTTAAGCAACCTCATGACATTTTAGAAATCCAAAGGTCTATCAACATACACACTGTAACACTTGAACACCAAAAAACAGCATTTGCAGATAACTTGCCATTCTAAGTTTCAACCAATTAATGACTTTGGTCATTTATTTTTAACTGGGTGATTTTTCCACTGGCACAGCACCAGCTCCGTGGGAGCACTTCCAGGGTTTTATTTTCCTCAAACATTTGTCTTTAAAAAGGTGTTTTGTGAGCTGGCAAATCAGATGCTCCATTGCTTGTGCTCTGGGAGAGCTTCTGCTGCAGAAGCGCTCTTTCAAAGCTCCAAAATCCTAGATAAACCGTGAGGTAAGCCTGGCCTATGTGGCATAGTGACTAGCCACAATGCTGCACGAAGGCACAGGGCACAAGACAAGCCAGAGTAGTTAAACTGCTGTTCACCTGAACTCTTTCTTCACTAAATATATTGGTCAGCACTCACTGCAGACTACCAAACCAGGTTGTGCTATAGAAGCTGACCTGACTGTGGGACATTTGGAAGTTTCAGCCATGTTGAATGCTAATTCTGCCTCCTCTCTTCACAGATCATTGTGCAGTATTACTTTACAGATGATGTCTTCATGATGTGGAATAGCCTTTAGGAACAACTTTAACATTTCAATCACTGGCTTAGCACTTCCAATGCACACCTCAGGATTTTCCTTTACTGTAATAGGAACCAGACATATTTTTTGGAACCTGCTATTTCACTGAAGGAGAAAGCTCCCCCCATCATTCTCTCTAGAAAAACAGCAGAGAAACACTCTTCTGCATAATCACAGATTTTATTCTAGACAATTTAGCAGCTATTCAGTGCTTTTAAACTCATGAGATTTTGTTTTACTGAATAAAACTGCATAAAACAAAGCACAAAACTGCAGGGTGCACAAGGGTCCAAAAAACCAGGCTGTTTTTCAAGTTTCCAGAAGAAGTTTTATGCCACTTCAAAAAATCCTTTTGGAATTAGGATGAGATCTTGTTTTAAGGGTCTTTTTTCCATTTTACCCCTTCTTTCTGGCTAAAGTGTACCATTCTCAGACATATTTTTCCTTTACAGTGTACTTTCCATGGCCATTCAGGCACATATACTTACTATACAGATGGGTTGAAGAGGTGTTGTGAGGATCCTGAGCTGTTTTAATCTAAGGCCTAGAGGTCTGCAGCCAGAATACCCGCACTGGCACCAAAATCCATCAGACCAATGAGAGCCAAAAAAAAGACAGAAGCGGCACAGCTGAGGTGGGACTGAAGTCAACAGATTTAAAGTTAAATTCCACAAAACATAAAAATATTTGGAAAGGTTCAAATTTAAGCTTTTAACCTGAGCCTCTATCAAACTTCAGCCCAATGTCACCCCCTGATACCTCCTCCCTCTGCTCTCACCACAGCATTCAGAAATGTCCCTCATTCCTGGAATTTAACTTAAAATATTTCCTTCTTCCAAACTTGGTTTGTATCCTAGAGTTTATCCCAGAAAAATTACCATGTGTCTACTCTCTACCCGTGTCTCATTCAGAGGCATGTAGAGCCTTTTAAAACCTGGACTGGAGTTCAGTTTGAAGAAGAAATCTGCAGAATAACTTTGCCTCTCATTTCAAGTTCAGAATCGGGTATCTGCCACACACCTTAAACTTCGTTAAGTTGAAGCAAAGGATTCTTCTTTCTTTCTCCAAAGAGCAGTAGACATTTCTCTCTAGGGCCAACAAGCAAGGAATACCACACACACACAGGTAAATCAGACCAATTCTCATGTGAATAATGTGAATACACAAACATAAATTCTAGGTGTAAGGAGCAGAAGCATGGACAGAGCCCTGCACGGGAGTCCAGCAACCAGCCCAATTGAAAGGCACAGTGAAGCCATCCAAGCAATCTCAGATGAAGTGTGTGGTGGGGGAAAACCATGAAAAAACATCAGTTAAATACATGGAGAAAACAAGACTATTATGTATTATATGTGGTGACAGCACGCTGTTATTTCAGACCGGAGTTAGTATTATAGAGAGACCTTCAGGGTGAATCCATGAATGTGAGCCAATTGAGAAGAAAACAGTAATGGGGTAATCAGAACACTCTTGCATTGTATGTTACCAAAACTACTGCAAAGATTTATATCTAAAAGTCAATAATTTCTATGTGAACTGTATGCCTCTGTGCCAGCCTCTTCACAGTCATTTTGAGGACCCTTCAAGCTTTTGCATTTCACGGTTCAGTTTCTTTCCTCAACCTTTGTATTATGTGGAAACTGATCCACTGTCTGAAGGTGAGCCTGGGAAATACTGGGACATCTGCTTAAGCACAACTGGGATTTGGAATTGAGCTCTTTCTGTGTCCTTTTCTGTGGGCTCCTGGTTAGGTTTCCATTAAAAGTGCTAAGTCAAATCCCCAGCTTGAATGCTGAGCTGAAGGAAAAAGGAAGATATCTTTCAGAGAAGAGTTCAGGGACCTGTTACAGGCTGGAGTTCAGCATGAAGGGAGGAGAGGGGGTAGCACACTGCACATGCTGCAGTCAGGATACAGCTCTGTGTTAGAAATCAGGGGACTCTAACTCCGTCTTTCAGGGGAACTCAAACCTGGTGAGCATAAATGTGACATAAACCTTTCAGAGCTATGCATCCAGAGAGATGCAGTAGAGAATACAGCCAGAAAAAAGGTTTATTGTGTGGTGCTATCTGCTGATAGACACCCTATAAATGGCTTAACTAAATAAAGCAGGAGAAAAAGACATCCCTTATAGTCCAGCTCCTTTGCATCCTTTGGAAAGCAGTGTGCACATTTCAAGCTCTTCTGGACATCTTCAGTTTATCTCTATGTTCACATTGCCAGTTAAAAACCCTTTTCTGCCATAACTCTCATAAGACACTGAGTTCCTGTGTATACTGTAGTTTCTGGAATTCCTATCAAGGGAAACTTACTGTTGGAGGATATGAAAGAGCCCTATTTTTAGGTGTGTATTTACCTTTTTTAGTAGTGTCTGTGCTTGAAAGTGCTTTGCATAAATCTCCTTCTCATACCATAGCACGTAACACAACCCCAAAATGCTGCCACCATTTAGTAATTTCAAGTGTAAAAGGTCTTGTCATGCACATTTTTGATGCTTTTCCTTTAAAGATTAGACTCCATAGTAAACTACTTCTGAGATAAGATTTTTCCTCCCTGATGGTATGCAGAACTGTACACGGTGTGAAGTCTCATCCAACAGCTCTTGTGAGAAAGCAGGCAAAGTACACAGTTCCCACATTCCTCTTATGACAAAACTCTTACTGTAGCACTGTGAAAAGCACCAACTTTCCTACACAGAAACTGCAGGATAGAGTTCAAGATAACATCAAAATACAAGAAAAGCTCTTTTTTTCTTCTAGGCAAATACTTGAGGCCTAAAACCTGCACTTTACCCTTTAGTACTCATGTAAAGAAAACTTTAAAACTTTAAAGTACTGTTTTCTTATCCAAGTAGAAATTAAACTAATAAGCCAAACACGAAGTGTTAGTGTTTTGTTTTCCCCTTGAAAGAGCTGAAATTATACTTAAGCTTTGGGATATACTTGTAGGACTTCATGGAGGAGTTAATCATGTGTCAATTCTTGACTCTCCTTTACATAAGGGTTGATTTACACAGAGACTTCACACTGTCTTCAAGAGCCTTTTTCATTACAGAATTGTAGTGAGAAGAGTTTCAAGATGGAGCTCCTGGTTTGATCCCCAGCCAGTACATAAAGGGGAAGAGGTAAGAGGTGGACTGTAGCCACCTTTGTTTCCTTCATATCCCACCTCCAGGCAAATGCAGCTGGGGAGGAGCCCAAAGATACCGACTCATCCAAACTGCCAAAGGTTCAAAATCCCTGAGTGCAATTTAGATCCCAGTGATTCAAGTGGGAGATCCATCACTGACATCCACCGGTAGCAGAATCAAACAATCATATCCTATGGCTCCAAGTCAGGAAAGCTCTTAAGCACAGGACTAAACCCATCCTTATTAGGAATGCAATTAAACACATGCTTAAAACTAAAGATAGCTGTAATTGTCCTTCATGAACAAAGACTCATTCCTGAACTCAGGCCTTCTTAATCTTAGAAAAACCTTAAAAAATCAGAATCTTACTCTTGTAATGGACCTAAATCCTCTGATGTTAAAAATTTCTAGTATAGACCTAAGCAGCTATAAAACTTTAAAATTAGTTTAATCTATTTTTCTGACCTCAAACACAGGTTATTTTCCACTAGCACTGGAACAGCTCTAAAATACTCAATGTTCCATGAAAAAAGTCATTTTCCACCATGAGTGGCCCTGGGACAGCAACTGTTATGGAAAAAAACCCTCCAGCTCCGGATGGGACTGTGAAACACGTGTTTAAGAAAAAAAAAAGGGGGGGGGGGGAGAAAAAAAAGGAATCCGCACTATAGGGTGCCCTTAAAATATTCAGTGTTCAAAAACAAATTTCCTCCATCCTTGAAAGCCCTGTGAAATATTACACACCATAAAAATCTTGGCCTACTACCTACTTGCTCTAAAACATTGGATATGTCTTCAGAAATTTTCCCCCCAGCTATGTAGAATCTCATAAAGTATTCTGTATTTCCCATCCGAGAGCAAGGCAGAGCTGTGCTGGCACAAACCACATTTTGTTGCACTTCACTAAAGGTTTACCTAAACTTCAGAGGCTAAATTTGCATGTCACCTTTCAGAGGAAACAATTCTGGATCAGTAATACACACAGCGGATGTCATCTGATTATTATTTATTCTGCACACACCAACACCTGCATTGGACTTAGCAGAAGTTAGAATGCAATTTCTTTGATTGATACATCTTCATATTTTCTCCAGCAGAAGTCACAAGCTTCCTTTATATTCATCTGAACTATGCTTGGGTAATCAGCTTCTAGTGAACCTGAAAAGCCTAAATCATGCTGCTACTGAAATTACCTGAATGAATCTTGCCAACTTCACCGGGAATAACAGTCTGGGACAGAAAACCAGTGTGAGACATTTTGGCACCTCATTTGATCTCCAACCTGCCCTCTGGCACTGCCTCATTCTCCCACAGTCTTTCAAAGCTCTTGCCTCTACATCTTCCTCCCAGCAGTGCAACAGCCCCTCTTCCTAGGTGGTAGCAACATCTGGCAGGATTTAGGTATACTTACTGACATCTGGTGGTCTCCTTAGAGGAGCTCCTGAAGCAAGACCCCTTCCCATCCCACTCTTTCTACAACTCTGTCAGGTCCTGCTTAGTTCTCTGGCTGTCAGCTCAAACAGAACTTGATCTTTTTTCCATCTGCAGAAGGTTAAGGCTAATATTTTTCAAAATCAGGCATTTAAAATAAGGCATCTATGCTTAGGCAGCTAAAAAGTATGAACTCAGATCCTCTTAAACTCAGAAATGACTGTTAAACTCAATTCTGTAGTCGACCCCCAACAGAGACTTGTTTGGTGTGCATTAGGGCAATTCCATAATTCAGAACTGTTATCAGAGACTGTTTTGCCTAACTGGTAGTAATGATACTTTCCCTTTACTGAATAGCCATGCTGTATCAGCAAGGACCCAGACATTTATGGTCATAAAGTAGCTACAGAGCCAAGGACTTGGTAAACAGAATTTTATCAGAATTAAAGAACTACACAGGTAATGGCCTCAAGCTGCACCAGGAGAGGTTTAGGTTGGATATTAGGAACAATTTCCTCACTAAGAGGGTGGCCCAGGGAAATGGTGGAATCACCGTCCCCGGAAGTGTTCAAAAAAACATGTAGCTGAGGCCCTCAGTGCCATGGTTTAGTGGTGGACTTGGCAGTCCTGGGGTCATGGTTGGACTTGATGGTCTTAAAAGTCTTTTTCAACCTAGCTGATTTATGATTCTATGTTTTCATCCTCACAAACTCTGTAGGCTAGATCTACATTAGCAAGTAGTGGAGGGCAACAGGAGTGTACTTCAAAATAAACATAGTATGTACCGAGATCCCAAACCCACACCCAATGTGTATTTGGATAAGTGTTGCTTTGGGCTGCTTGGTGAATCTTGCCTGGACTCTTGGACTTACTGCCCATTAGTATTTGGAAAGTAATAGGTAGAGTCCCCAAGCACACCTTTTAAGGGTAGTCATATCAAAGAGATTCAGTTTTCAGGTCCCCAGATTGTTGCAAGACACAAAGCAAAGCACAGTTAAGCTTTTGAGGTACATCTTTCAGTCCTTCCAGCTAGTACTTGTTCCAAACAAAAACTAGTATAGATGCACTTATAGTAAAAAGAAGCATAAAAGCAACAGACTTTCCTTTTATTACACTAATTATAAGTATCGTTCCTTTCTTCTAAAATAAGTCTGTACTTATTCCTTTAAGCCTTTGAAATCTGTAATTAATATCTTTTATAAAAACATACAAAAGCCCTAAAAGAAATCAAGAGCCAGAATCCTGCTGTTTTTCTTCACTGAGATGTCTTCAGAGGGGTTAAGCATAGAAGACAAAGAACAGCATCAAAGATATATTTGGAATAGCGTGGGTAAATGAAGGAACAGATGGAAAATCAAAAATCGTGATATTTTTCTGGACCTGTTTCAAGTTCCAATACTGACAGCAAGTAGCTGGTCCGTCTTTGTGAAACGTATGTGCAGAAAGATGGACCCTGATTCAACAGGTTTTGTGTATTCCTAACAATTTTTTATCAACAAGTTATTCTTAGAGAGCCAAAATATATTCACAGGAATGCAGAAGTTGGATGAAGAATTGAGTTTCTACTTTTAAAAGCCTCTGTGCCAAGATATTTCAGAGATGCGATATAATGTACACAATACAACCAACCTCAGTTCAGGGTCTTTCCCTTCTGCTCTCTCACCAGCGGGTGGCAGACAACGCACATTTTATACATATTTTCATCTTCTCTCCCTATTTTACTTCAGCTCAGAACTTTCAAGGTTTCACAATAAATGGAGTCTGACAGTTTTAGTTTATTTTAGTAATAATCACAAGACGATCTTTTCTGCAAATACAATAAATGTTATCCAAGAGCAATTTGGAGCAATCAGTATTGATATTTATACCATGTGTGTTGATTGAAAAGCTCTTGGCTGTAAGAATGGAATATGAATCTATCCAGAATGTTATGAATATCTTGTAGCACATGCTCGTGTGGGAGCTATAAAAGTGAGTTTATTATAATTAGTGGAAAAATAGTTTTGTTATAAATGAAAAAGAGAAATCAAGGCTATTAGCCTCAGCAGTTTAGCTAACTTTTCTTAATCTTTCCTTTGATGTTCTTCTGCTTATTAGGATACACTCCTCTTTAGCATTTCAAAGTTTTTTTCCATCTGAATGTGACTTTTGCAGTGTGCAAGACAGACTTTCAAAGGGATAAAAAGAATCAAATCAGTAACAATGAATAAAGTAAAAAGCCTGCTGTCAGCTGGCTAACCCTGCACCTAATATTAAACCTTACGTCTTTGCCGGTAGAACCATCAAACAAGAGCTGTCCTGTGTAATGTGCCCTAATGAACCCGGGGCCCCTTAAGTGGAATATACATAGTTCTCTTCAGGCCTTGAATAATTAAAGGCTGTATTGTACAGCTATTTGCCAGGCAGCAAAGGAAGCTGGGAAGTATATCTTTTCTTACATTGCCTCTGTTCTACCTTTCCCAACTGCCTTTGTCAGACTGGTGGACAGGCTACTTCTACTTCCAGCTGAAGTTCTGCTCTATGGCATGATACTCTCTCCTAAAGGAACCATCAATTTACCATTTTGCATATGTGCAGATTTTCCATGTGTTTCAGAAAGAAAATTCCTGAATAGACCTTACACTGCTAGACACAAAATGTACAACTAAATACATAGAGAAAACTATGATTTGAACAGCTATGAAAAAGTATTACAGGTTTTTCAGTCTACAGAAAACCCCCTCAGAAGTCAATGCAGTTAAGAAATTTAAAAGTAATTTGAGAATTCTGCTAGTGGCATGGCACTAATATTCTTCACATGCATAGAGACACCTTCTTCATTAGATGGTTCTTATGGAGAACTCTTTTATGGGCTAGCAAAAGTCCAATAGATCAGATACATCTGCTTGATGTCACTGAGAAATCTGCACGAGTAATGTCTGTGTAGAAGGGTCCTGCATAACTATGTAGCAGAATATGAACACGAGAAGTCTAATATAGCTACACCTCACTCAGGACATGCGGAGAAGTTGTCATCCACAGAGAAAACACATCCTTCTTTCTGAGCATTCAGGAAGAATGGCATTGAGCAAAAGGTGCTCCAGATCTAGCCAAGGTCTCCCTGACACTAAAAGAATGGCTCTCTTATAATTACTTTTACAGTTCATTCTGAGAGAACCCCAGATGATTGACAGTCACAATCCATCACTGTCCAATAGCATTTTTACTCTAGATATTAATTGTATTGATTTGCAGTGGTATTAGTCCAAGAAGGCAAAAGGTTATTACTGTAAATCAACATGGCTGCTGAGGAGAAAAGGACCCTTGCAGATTTATGTTGCCTGCTTGATGGAACAGAACTTTTAGAATGCATGGAAATATTAGCATCTTCTGATTCAAACCCTTTCTTGTCTGATAATTCACACAATGTTTTATCAGCTTTCACAAAGTTCTCATCCTGTTACACCACAAATGGACTTATTTTGGGGTCCCACATATTAGACAGATGTATATTAGCATAAAATGCTGTTAAGTTCAATCTTCTGAAGTCAGTGGCTTATTACTTTTCATTAAGGAAATGAGAACAGAAAAACTGCTTACATCATTGAATCAGTTTTTCTGCTTCTAGGCTTAGTGACATTTTTAGACACGCAAGCTCTATTTAATTCACAAACAGTAATACTTACTTCCTTGGCAATGACAGGAAATAAAGCAATTAGATAAATCACTTTTTAAGTCAACACTGGTGTCTTAGCATAGCTAAAGTTTGGCTCACGAATATACACAATTCTAAACCATTTGGAAATCTACAGTCCCATGTGAAAATATTAATTTATATTTAAATTGGTAACTGCTTACCCATCCTAACAATATTAATATTAACAGTGTGACACTAACTCTCTGCTGAATTTGAGATGTAGGTCAGTTATGCATAGAGTTGCCAAACTATAGTTGGAAAATATTACTTCATCAAAGAATGAGCCTTGGTACAGCAGTGAGCAGCAGAGCCACATGTCCTAATATACATCAGCCTGGCGCCACTATTGTATGCAGAACTATTTGCATACATATATTTCTATCACTACTCGTGTTCAGTATCAACATGCCCTCAGATATGCACTCCCCCAGCAATACAAATGTGAACGGCACTGGCTCCTCTGAAGTCTCTCTTTGCACCCCAAGGCAATTTTCATACATCTTCTTCAACAAGGTACAAAAGGCTGACCTTGGCTTATTAAATATTTGACAGAATATTACCACTGTGGGTTAAATCTTACAATTTAAATGTAACAGATAGCAATGATGAGAATAAAAATATGTACCTTTCCAACAAAGGAGTAGAAAATAAAACAAAGCTGTGAACTGTGTAATGCATGGAGCTTCTGATGAACATTAATGCTCCTCCACAGAGGAGCTAGAAAATATCTGTATGTTCATGGCTCGGCATTTGTCTTTGTTTCCTTACTGCAGCTGCAGACTGATGGCTCTAAAAGGTGAGTTTACTTCACCATCAGGTTTAAAGTTCTATTACACTACAGCTGGAGATTTCATTTTCAGTTTTAACAACAGTCTAGACATATGTGCACCTCAAATAGGGATAAGGAAAGTTCTCTGATGAGCAAGTCAGCTGGCCATGCCTGCTACTGCTGCAAGATAGTCATTCACTCTGGTGGGCTTTAAGCTCTGTAGTGGAGCCTCAGACAACTCCATGGAAAGAAAAGTACTTTTAAAAGTACTTTTAAAGGCAAGTCTGTTTGAACATATACATGTGTGTATAAATTAAAGTGACAGAAAAGAAATAGTGCTGGTGTGGGTGACATGCCTAATAAAAGCATGACTAATGATCAGTGATTTTCTGCCTTCACTGGTAATTTCTTTCAAGATGTAAGGTAAAGTTCTGATTTCAGCATTACAAGGAAATTCAGTGCAGTTCTTTCTTACCTTTCACAGGACATTCAACTGTAATATTTGCTCCAGTTCTTGCCACAATTGTACCTCCAACCACTGCTGAGAGACTGCTGGCTTCCAGATTTGTGGCATTTAACACAGAGGACAAGATGACAGGAATCTCTTCGAAATTAAAGGAATAACCAGTTTTAAAAGCTTTATTTGACTTTCAAAGGTAGATCCTGTATTTAAATTCATTGTGTTTGGAACAGAATACAGCTTGCAAAACAACGGCCAGAAAATACAGGTGGGATAGATACAAGCGGACTGAGTTCACACTTGCTGTGTTTTAGGGCAACAGTACCATCTTATTGCTACCTATTAAATCAAGCAGAATTTCAGGGATTTCCAACAAAAGAAGCTGTTTCACATTGGAGTGGGGATGGGTGCTTAAATATACATACATATATGTATATATATATGTAAAAACCAAACAAAACTAAAAAACAACCTTCCCCCCAAAAAAAACCCCAAAACCCAACCAAAACCCACCCAAACAAAACACCAAACAAAATACCAAAACCATGTTCAACTCTGTGGCAGCTATAGTCTTACCTGCACGCAATAGCAGTGATGTTTCCATATCAAACCCAAAGTCATTTACCACCAGGCATCCATATGTACCAAGTTCCTTTTGAGTAGGATTCTGAATCTGCACTTTTCCAACAGTGTCCAGGATCACCCTGCACGATATTCAAGGAAAGGCCAGAGTTACCGCCCTGTGGCAAACCCAGCTTAATCTTCTTGCAGGAATTACAGATACAGCAGCAAAACTGCTTTTTAGGGTTTGCCATTCTAGACCAGTGCATGCAGTAACAGTTCTGCCTCCTCTCTGACGACAAAGGGAAGCTCTAAAAGATACATGCATGGAATACTCTTCAGATGTCCTCCTTCTACAAAGCTGTGTCCTACTTGCAGGCCTTTGCAGGACAGTGAGCTTGCTACTGCAAACCAGAAAAACCTTAGGAGAAGCAGCATGAATAAATCAGACTACCACAATTAAAAGTATTAGGCTTGGCAAGAAATCCATCTCTGCAGAGCAAGCTTTGTTTTCAGCAGGACTGGGAAGTTCACAGATGTATGGTCTAATCTGACTTCCAAATTACTGTAGGTTTCGGGGTTTTTTTGGGGGTGGCTTTTGGTGGGTTTTTTAAATTTTTCTGGGTTGGAGGGAGAAGAAGGGGAAAGAGGTGTTTGTTTTGGTTGGTTCATTTTGCTTTAATATTGTCATTATTAAAGCCGAAGTCTTCCTCCAAAACCTCACAGGTATCTTGAATATCTTGCCTGCCATCTGAGGGACAATATAGGAAAGCAAGCATCACAGCCTGGGGAAAAGGCTGAAAACAGCTGCATGGACTTTTCCCCTTGTAACCTGAGTTATGCCAAACACTCATGATGTTCAAAAAACCTGTAGCTCTGTCATTCTGAGTACACTTACAAAAGAGATACACAAAAACATACTCAAAATACTTGTGTCTCAACAAAAAAAGTCATCTGCATGGCTCAAGTGTGGCCACCTGCTACAAACCCAACAGGTAAACAGCCCATTTGCCTCTTCATATTCTTTTTCAGATGTAATGCTATTAAAATCACTGGCCCTTGAGATCACACACACATATGTATGGGTTTGAGTATAACAAACCTGGCTGTGAAAAAAATAGGAAAGAAACCCACTTAGTCAGTGTATCTCTTAGGAGCAAGAATATATGTCTGAGCTAAAATGAAGGCAACTTATGGAAGGAGACATCAGGAATCACACAGACACACGTGACTAAACAAAACACCATCATGTCCAAAAAATGAGAGTATCACTTGCAACAAATTAATGGCAAATTATGCGTATTTTGCAAAATAAACATAACCGGTGGGAGCTACATGGTTCCAAAAACATTTGCACTTTTTTAAATGGCTTGGTTTTGATGTCTTTGCTTTAATTGATAGCCCTGCAGAAGTGTATTTTTCTTGGCAGTTCAGTTAATCAGTTAAGCATGTTAAGAAATAGCCAAAAGCACCTTTATCATTTCAGAATCATTTTTTTTCATTACTCAAGAGCTAGCTCTAATTCCAAGAGGCTCACACACGAAGTTAACACTAATATTATCAGGTGAGCTTCTAATTTATCAGCAATGAAGTAAAAGTATTTGCTCAGTCTTGAGCAAATATCTGAGTATAACACACACTTGCTGTACTTGTCCTTCAGGTATAGTTCTCCAAATGTGATGGTAGTACAGGTGCTTTATTATTTTGTATTCCACTGTCCTCGATAGAAATACTTGTAAATTCTACAGTATTAGGGAAACGAAAACCAAACATAAAATCTCATTCTTTCTTTTTAAGTTGAAAGTATGCAGCTACAGTTACCTAAAGATTTACTGTGCTGAAGGATGGTGAGGGTACCAGTGATGTTTCCCCTCCTTCAGGAGAAAGAACGAGTAAGAAGTAAGACTTTTCATTTATGAAAAGAAGGCACAAGTTTTTAATATGTTCCCACTATATCTGGTATCTAAATGAATCCAGTAGGCTTCTGGAGTATAAATCTGTTCATTTTCTGATGCAGTTGAAATAATTAAGACAGATCACAAAATACAGGTAGAACATCCAAACCTAGCAAAGAAAGGCAACCCTTCCACATAATATTGTAGAAATTGATGTTAGTGAAGCCAAACATGACAGACACTTGAAAGAAAAAAAAGCAAATTACTTAAATAGGAGAAAGGCACAGGGTTCATGCTTATCTCATTTTCACAACAGTATGCTTTTTGATATTGCACAGCAGGGTGGATTTTTACAGTTTATAGCAACATAAGTCATTCAAAAATAAAAGATATTTACTTACTTCTCAGAGGCTTTTAATGTCTCACCATCTTTTGTCCAAGTATATTTCACTTCACTAATACCAGCTGTTTCACACAGTAGATTGACAGTGTGAGTATTCTTGGTCAGATAAACTGTATTTCCAATTCGTACAGTTACTGTTTTGTTGAAGGAAACTCGAGGAATTTCCTTTTGCCTCATAATAACTGGAACCTTCTGGTCAAACATTAACTTATCAACAGCTTTTGTGCTGAAACGTTCAGATTCATTTGGTGATTTGCCTTTGAGTTTTGAGGCACGTTTCTCATCCTGGGCCACCTTCCATTTTTCAGTTGTTGGTTGTGGAGGCTTAGATAATTCAGCAACTAACTGGTAAATGACCTGGGATGCCAAGTCATCATTGACTTCTCCAGTTTCAATGAGCTGGCTCATATTCCTTATCAGTTCTTCAAACTGCGCAGTGTCCATGCTGTAGGCTCCTTGGAGAACTGCTGCCTCCAGTCGTTTATTCTTGAATTCACGCGAGCTGAAGTCTTCTGCTGAATTACTCCCAAAGGTTCCAAGGTTTCGCAGAAACGGCTGATCATTTATTTGCCTGTCACCCAGATAAAGCTCATTCTTCTTACTCCACATTTGCCACATTTTGCTCATTTTATGCCATTTAGCCCCAAAGCTGTTGGCCTCATTGTGATCAGTGTTACTGGCTTCACTGGCATGTTTCCTCAGATTTGGTGGTTCTATCAACCTGTTGTCAGTACCAATGAGTTTGAGTACAAATGTTTCGTGCACAGGGCCTGCAATACACCGGTATACCCCAATATCAGTAGCTTCAAGACTATGTATTTTGAGCGAGCCTGACTTAGTGATGCCAAGTCTTTTAGAGTTTTGTAAGTGTTGTCCGTCTTTCTCCCACTGGATAAGTGATTTCTGGAACCTCCGTACAGGGCACTTAATTACAACAGATGTTTTCGGAAGTAAGTACGCTCGGCTTCCTATGGTAAAATTAATGCGCTTCTCTTGTCTTGTTTGAATGTAGACTCGATGAATACTGACAATCTGAGGTCCGTGAGCAGAATACTTCTCTGGAAGCTTTGGTTTAATCTCTGAAAGAAAACACAGTGTTGAAAAGCATTTAATCATTGGCACTCATGCTTACAAAATCTGCTTTTCACAGAATGCTTGACAGAGCTTCTCCTGGCTTTGTTCAAGTCAGATTGCAACATGCTGAGCTTTTATCTCAGTCACAAAAATGCAAAAATACGAACAACATGAAACCATAACATTCCCCTGCTCCAGCCAAGAATTCTATTGCTTCTTCCCCATATCTCCTGACAATAAAAAGATATAGGCAATATGTACCTATATAAAGGACATAGATGATGCACACATACATAAATGGATATATATGTCTTATATTAATTTATATCATATATATTATCATATATAGTCTTATATGATTATATTTCCCATATATTTCTTATTGTTGCCTCAGAAAGGCTAGGCATGATGGGAATGGAAAAATTTAATTGAAAAAATTTGAACGCTATCACTTCCCCCACATTCGACACTGCTGTGTGCGGAACGACCTAAATTAAAGAAAACCTATCCAAAAAGTAAGGCTCCCCTTGACTGTTATTTAAATTATTGGCTGGCCATGCTGGTTGTCTGGTTGAGGCAAGCCAAATTGATAGCGACATAGGAGGTGAAAGAAACAGCCAGTGAAGACACAGTACATGCAACAAGCAAAGCCGCCCTGTAATCACTGGCTGAGCCTAATTTCTTCGGGTTGAAAGATGAGTTGCTTACAGTGTTGTGCCAAGAAAGTAGGGAGGGAAGCATGGAAAGAGAGAAATAAGTTAAAATTTTGAGAGATTGACTATAGTAATCAGATGAATTGGCAAAAGCAGATAATAACAACATTAAGCTTCACGTAGACTGAGGATGGAGACAGTGAGTATTATAAAGCTTCTCCTGCATTGTACTGCTGGAACTTGGATACTGAAGGGTTTCTAGGGTGCTGCCTGAATGAACCCTACCACAAGCAGGTTTTCCTAGCAGTGGCTGGATGGGCATACTGGAGACAACACAAGAATGACTGCAATGCTTTGGATACCACTGTGTTGACTCATTGCTAGAAGCTACTGTGTCCCACTTTGATCAGTAGAATTCATCTCACACTTGGTGAGAAAACACCAGGTAGGTGAGCAACAAAGCACTGTAGGAGGCTCAGAGCAAGGGCAGGCACCCCCCAAGTCTGTTCCATGGAAGATGAAATTGGCCATCTGGGAAGAGTCGGGAAACACTCCATATTGGTGCTAGAAAACAATCCAATTGTGTTTGGTAACCCGGCCTTCTGGTATGTGACAGAGAAAAAACTTGGAGCCTGCAGAATGAGTTGAGCTGATGAGCCAAAAAATGGACACACAAACCGAAACAATTCTCAGTGCGCCTGAATCTGAAATCAGTACCACTATCCACTTGGTAGGTACGTAAATAAAATGACAACTTCAGTGATGACCCACAAATGATATTTGAAAAACTGCATGCTTCTTCCATACATGTGCTTCAAATATGCTGTGAAGAAATAGGTGAAAAGCTAAATGCTTCAAGCATTCAATAAGTGTGTACGCTGTATGAACTACACCCTAGAGTGTATTCTTATGCTTATAAAACAAAATGGTTATTTTCAATGTTTTGGGTAATGAGTTCAGACCTTTGGGGAATATCATGGTTTCATAATTACACAGCTTTTAAATTGATACTCATTACCCAGATACATGGTTCTCTCACCCATTTCACATGGTACAACAAATAAATTGCTTCAGCACTCAGTTTACTAAAATTATTAAAGTAGCATCTTGTTTTTAATAAGTTATTGGGCCCAAAATATTTATTTTTTGGGAAGCATTCCAGTATTAAATCTTCCATTTCCAAAATCCAACTTACAGACACCGTTAAGTGTAACTTTAAACACGCAAATTAAAATACTTCAGGCTGTGGTCTGTTTACACTAGTTATTCCAACATGGAATTAATACCAGTGCATACTTATAAATATGTTAACAAGTCTCATCCATTTCATTTTTCATAAAAGGAAAGACCACTAACTCTCATTAGCAGTTCAACACTAAAGGGTGTGTATGTTTTTACTGGTGACTGGTGAGCAAGGCCAGGAGTGAAACAAAGTTCAGAGTTCTGGATGGCAGGCCATATAAGTATGTAAGGTCAGATGAACATATGAGGCCACATAAGCATGCATTTTCTAGATCCTCAGTATCATCCAATCTCACATCTGCTGAGGTAATGGACTGTTTGGGAGCGATTTTTACTACAAGGTAAAGCTTGCTTAAGGATTAGACTGTACTGGAGCCGTTGGACCTCATTATCACCTAGTACAAATCCATCTGGGTCTATGACCTCCAGTGGTCCTCTACAGCTTTAGTTGGGCCTCAGGTCCTAGTGACCTCAGGGCTAGTCTGGTGTTACTTCCTACGACTCAGAGCCCACAGTCAGAAATGTTTCTGACTTAATAGGGCTTATTAAGTAGAAACCAGCTATGATTACTAGTCCCAGGGAAAAAGATTAAGTCTAAAATGCCTCAGCACTGTCATAAGGCAGTAAAGAAGGAGCCCATCTGACCCACAGAAGCATAAACTGAGGAGATGCATTTAGAAACACTGCTTTCAAAGCCAAGAACCCTTAACTGCATGCATACCATGACCCACACCACATTTCACTGGGTCTGCTTCACTCATCTGCCCACCCTAGGGCCATGCTATGTCCCTGCCTTCTATTCACTGCCCCTTCAAGACAGGCTGAATCCACGGCTGCAGGAGAAGGAAATGCCTCCTGAATGTGCCCATGAACCCAAACCCTGCTGCTGCCGCTGCCCTGGCCCCTTCTGCTAAACCCAAGCTGGAACTATGGATACGGACATGTCTCATTCCTTCCCCTGCCCTCCTGTTGCATAGCCAGGGAATTGCCAGGCAGTTCTGAGCTGCAAGGGCTTGCTTGCTCTGAAGGGTTGTGGAGATAAGGAGGACAGTGATCCTCTTGTATGACTTCAGTCTGCACCCATTTGGCACAATCACACTCCTTCTGCAGACCACTGTCCTGCTTTCTTGGCACTGTGGTGGAACCTGACAATCTAACTTGAATATCGGTCTGTGCCAAGCAATTTGCAACCCAGCTACACTGCCATTCAACTATCCACAATTAATTAAATTCAGATAGATATGCAGCTCAAAATATTTTATTAAACCTTATGCCAAGGACATTCCTGAAAGTCCACAGGGCTTTTAAGTGGAGTTTTGAACCTCAGGATTTCGGCACATTAATCTGAAACGCAGGCCAGGAAAAGAGTTTCATATTATGTATGAATCAGTAATTATTCTACTTCTTATTTTGTTTTGTGAATAGTTTTTAAAGCAAAGCTTCAAAATGTATGAAGTAGCTGTTCTTTGACAGCACTATGAACTGGGTCAAAACATGTCTATCTCTGTGAGCTGCGATCAAAACCAGGCTATTCAATGAGGGCTTTTGGTTTTCTCCCACCTCAAAACTAACAGCTCTCCTTTTTCTCTTCCTTTTCAGCATCCTACTCCCCAAACCTACATACTAATAAAGTCTCCTTTAAAGTTTCCTTTACGAAGGGAGGAGAGCACAGGTTCATATATAAGGAACCTGCATTTAGAACTGCTTATTCTAAATTACTCTATGCAGTTGAACATACTCTATATCAGTGAGGTATTTCTATTGGTGTTACATATATGCAATTAGTGCAACTGCCATCAGTATTGTAAACAATTGTGCCCAAATCATACAATTCCCTTAGACAATCTTCCCAACAAGATTTCATACTGGATTTTTTGAAGAGTGTCTATACCATCATCATTTCCTGCAAAGCTCATGAAACTGGGGTTCTCATTTTTCCAAGGAAAAATAGAAATTATACCTGATGTTATCACTGGCTCAGAGTTTCAGGTTTTGAATTCCACCACGTCAAGTGAAATGTCCAGTGTATACAAATGTATACAGTGAAAAGACAAGCCAGGACTGGATTCTTATCTTTTCTAATATCATTTGTAATTGATAGTCAATTTATGTTTTTTTTTGGGTTTTTTTTTTTTTCAGTTGGGATAGTGTAAAGGTTAAAGGAAAGATCAGATCAAATATAGGTAAGAGCGAGGTGAGAGATGCGTACCCTTAAAGCCTACTCTAAAACTACTTCTTGAGATCATCACCTTTATTTCTGATTGGTAGAAAAAAAAATCAAAACAATCCTGTTATTACTGGTCTAGTAACTATGACGCTAAATTATGCCAGATTAGGAATGCTGTGAAAGTATAGTGAGATGAATGAATTAACCTGTATACAGATTTTTCTTTATAAACAGATCTTTCCAAATCAGCGAGAAACAGTAACATACTTACTGTTGCAGGCATTCATCTGACAAGACCTTACAAGCAGGGAAGGAGACAGACCACTACACATTGATCCATTTAATGTGACATATTGGCCCTTTGCTGTTAGGTTTTGGCAGGCAAGTTTCCTTCTCTGGATTCCAACACCGCAGCTTACTGAGCACTGTGAAGGGAAGGATGCAGTCAGGCTAAACTTGGTGTCCCACACCACACATGGTAATTTTAAACTAGTTTGTTGGTTTGGGTTTTTTATTTCTGAGAGAATGCACACACTCTACTTCATATGAATCCCTGTGTTATCCAGACATTAAACTCTCTCAGCTTTTCCAGACAACAAGAATATAAAACAGATTTGTTCCAGCAAACAACTCAGGAGCAACTAAAATAACATGACAGTATTTCTTTATGGCCAACCATGGGCAGAACATAGCAATGAGATACAGTACCTAAGAGAAACAATGCAGCACATTATAAACAGTTTGTGCCAAGTCTCATCCCTCTCTCCAAGTTCATATTACATGAACCTTTAATTGCAGCTTCTAAATTCACTTTTATAAATCTTGTGAACAGAAAGTGGTAGTGGGTTTGCATTAAATGGGAAAGAAGGAGGACATACTCCAGAATAATGCAAATAATTGCTTTTTGGAAGCTCTGCTATGAAATAATTGATAGCTAAACATGTCTGGTAGAGCGTACGCAATGAATTAAAGCCTGTCCTTTTGCAAGTGAAATACAGCTCAGGGAGAGGACTGTGATCAGCCTGGTTGTAAGCAGGGATGCACAGCAACTGTATGCACAGATTAGTCCAGGTTCATGTCTTGTGAAACCGCAAGCTGCTCTGCGAAGGTATTGCTCCAAACAGCGTATTGACCCAAGCAGAAAACTTTAGAGCTCATGTTGCAGCTGAAGGGTTTGATTCACCATTGCTGAGGGCTGCTCACCTTGGACCATTCTCCAAAGACCAGCTGAGGAGGACAATCAACTTTTGCACATGGTTTACTAGTTGGCAATTTAGGTTCCTGGCAGGTGTCATCAGGGTGCTTCAAGAAGCTTCCATCCGTAAGCAGCTGCTTACAGTACACTTTGCGGGTCTGAATCCCTCCTCCACAAGTACGTGAGCACTAAAGAGGAGAAGAGAACACAGTCTGTACACCTGCACACACATCTTGGCTCACCCATCACACTGCTACTGTACACAAACACTGTATGCCCATCTTACCCATTATGCTCTCTTGAAAAATGGCATCTGCTTTCAATTACAAAACAAGCAGCATGTAGAAAACTCTTTTGTTAAAATATTTAGCTAACATATTAGAGAGAGAACTTATGTTAAAAAGTCATACCACCTCAACGCAGTAAAGGAGTAGAAATCTTAAAAACACACATCTTGCACATAGATCTGTCTATGTCACTCACACCTAGTGAGAGTTTAGGAAACATTGTCCTTGAGACAAAATGAATAAATAATTAAATGAAGAAAGAAAGAGAGAGAGAGACAGAAGAGGGAGAGAAAGAGACAAAGAAAGAAGGAAGGAAGGAAGCAAGCAAGCAAGGAAGCAAGCAAGGTCTCCAAACTAGGTTACTGCATTTGCAGAGTGCAGAAAGATGTCTGGAATAACTGGTATCCAGCATTCTGAAATCTTAAAAAGGACTTTCCACCTCAAGGTGTGACTGTCTATTGGCATAGCAGTCAAAAACAGTATTTCTGATCCTGGATTACTTTGTTCTAATGCAATCAGTTGAAACACTTACATGCCAAAGTTTAGGAGCTACCTTCCATGTTACTGCATTGGAGAATTTCAAGTACCTAGCCAGAGGAACACATATAAACTACTTCTGTAACACAGACATACCTCTTGCCACTCCTCAACATGCCAAACAGGGGGACAATCAATCTGATTACAAGCTTGTAAAGAGTGAGGCTTCTTGTCTTTGCACTCTTCAGCAGCAACAGCAGATCCTCCCGGCTGCTGGCAGGACACGTCTCTCGTCTGTATCCCTACCCCACACGTAGCCGAGCAGCGTCTCCAGGGGCTGCTTTGCCACCTGTTCCAACAACACAGCCCAAAGCTCAAGTGTTAGCAACTTGCTTCAGATCAGGGAAGGAGCAATCCCACCCAAAGAGAGCCCAGCAGGAACATAACTGAAGGCGTAGTTATTGACAGATGGCTGAAACATCCCTTTGGTTTGGTGTTATTGCAAAATTATAAACTAGATATAAACCTACAGGTAACAAGGAAATGCAGAAGTTATGAACAATAAAGCAATGAAGAATAATTTCCAGACAAATTCAGCTCCAGCATTTCCTCTCAGAATGCTCCTCATCAAAAAAACCCCAGCCTGTTGGCAATCTGCTGATGTTTACATTTATAAATGTAAATATATAAATAGACCTTTGTTGCATTTACAAAACTTCCTTTAAATGTGTATACGTTTTCTATAAAACATCCTGTTCCTGTTAACTTCTTCCCTACGTTTTGCAAGAGGAGGTTTCTGCAAACACGTAGAAACAATATGCAAAGGATCAGGGATGTCAGAGATCAAAAGTGGGTAAATAAGGCAACACATGTCAAAAATTCACATATGGCTCTTTCAAGTGACCAAATCAGCTGGGTTTTCTTGGATTTGGATTGGGTTTTCTCTTTTCCCAGAATCTCCAGATAAACATAAGAAGCCATAAGAACTATGTGGGGCTACTAAACAGGCATGAATTGAAAATAACTGCAAATCATGATTTCGCTTTTCTCATTTAGTAAGACTAGAAAGTAAATATTCCGGATTTTTTTTGTGAAATTGCTTTAAAATTCTCCATGTACCACTAGAAGAGTTAAGGCTGCTTTTCCAAATCTGGCAAATATCTACACGGAAGAGATTTATTTCAGAAAATGTTCCCTATTTTATTGGTGAGATGTGAAGGGTGGAAAAGGAGTGAACAAGACCAAAAAAAAAAAAACACCCAACCCCAAAAGCTTGTTAAAAACAGAAGTAGTGAAATTTCATCCCAAAGCAAGACCACAGTCCTGCAATCTGAGCCCTTTCTGAGAAAGCCAATGTTTATTTAAGTCCTATTAACCATTTCTTTGCCACAGTATGATTTCATTATTACAGTGTACCTCGGAGGGCAAAGCTTCGTATTGCAAGCACGAGTCATTGGTGGTGGTCTCTTGGAACTGTCGCACAGGGTTTCATTGACAGCTTGCTTTGTCTCTACATGCAGACACATTGCAATGGCTTCTTGTGTTCCTGAATTAAAAAGGAAAACACTCATGAGACACTGAAGACAGATAAGACTTCTGTAGAGCTTACTCTTGAATAGCTGTCAAAAGCTCTGAACATGAATTAGATAGAAGGCTTAAAAGTAACACCTCAAGTCAAAAAGAACATAAGTATTTATATATTTAACGCTCAAAAGATATTTGTGAATTATGTCTACTTTAATTCAGTGACATTTAAAAGGCTTGATTTGACATTCCACTTGTCTGAAAACCAACATGCTTTACTGTCTGTCCACCACTGGATGCTAAATCTGCCCGGTTCTGTAATGCTCCCCAGCCAGCTACTGTTCTCATTGCCAAAATTGGGGTAAAAGTGACTCCTTCTCACTTACCTTAACTTTAAGAAGCAAACAATGTCATAAAAAGCAGAAAACTTGTAAAACTATACTCAGGAGAATGGCTGACTAAGCATAGAACCTTTCTCTTAGGGGCTACGAGGTGCAATAGCAGAACCTTTCTCTTAGGGGCTACGAGGGGCAATAGTTTTGCTGAAGGCAGCAAATCTGACCCAGCCTAAGGCTTTCCTCACTCATGACTGTTCTTGGCACCTTCTAATCTGCAGCTTTTGCTACCTGGATCTTATTACTGAAGCATGAAAGATTACCAATACTCAAATTTCTGTGAGTCAAAATGAAAAGTAATATGAGTTTGCTTTAGAATGTCAGCTTAGCAAATACACATTTTGTGAACTACTTTTATTTTAAACCTATGTAATTATCCAATTTTATATATCATATTCTTTAGAATGAGAGCCTTACTCTATTTCAAAGCTCACTTGTATACACATGGAAGACGAGACGGTTTGTGACGTATTTGGGGGACCCTGTGCATCTGGAATGTCCTGTACAAGCAATGCTAATGATCATAATCCTGTAGAACAAAAAAGCACTGAAATAACAAAATAAGTATTTTGTTGTTTCCAGGTAAAAATGGCATTTGAAGAGTCACCATTTTAAGAATTTAGATCCATTTCCCTCCTCTCTTTCACTTATATCCAGTGATTTTGTAAGGATATGGATTTGCTTTCAGCAGCTGGTTGTATTTCTTTTCTTAGGACCAACTTCTAAGGTTTCAAAGGGAGTTGCATTTTTAACCAGAAACTCCACTAACCATTTCATGGTATTACCCATGACATGACCTCAAACCAGCACCACTATTCTTAACAGAGGTTTCTACAACTATTCCTGAATATTCTGCACTGGAAGTTTCATCTCAATGCCAATGGTCCATAACTCTCTCCTCTGCAACATATTCACAAGCACTGTTATTCTGTTCAAAAACCAAAACTGTTCCTTCCATCTATAAACAATTCTGATGTAGTCCAGCATATCAGCCAGCCCAGGCCACAGTCCCTCTTTGCAACACTTGAACCAGCCCAACTATTTCAGACAAATCAGCAGTGATTTACACAATAACGTAGATGTCAGCTTCTTCCAGTCTCTGTGGTACACCTCTGAATCCTCACCAGGACACATTTTCAGTCCAGAAAGACCTTGTTATGTAAATGTTTTGACTACATCTATGAAGTGACGAAATTTTATAGAAGACCTGACCTTAAATATGATTGACAACCTATTCAGATCTCTTATATCAAAGTATTGATAATTACATTAACATAGAACACAAGCACTGAGTAAAAAGTATTTCATTAGCAAGGCTGAGAAAAAAAACCCACCTTTAACTACAAACACCATGCCCATAACACAGACATGAAAATGCTTGTTTAAAAGCTTAACAGGAGCAGCTTTCCTGTCTCCCTATGTAGGAAATGCACATCTGACTGTCTCCAAGAGAGAAATAAAGGTTTAGAAATTGTGCTCTGGCAGAAACAAAATGACAATACCAGACAAGCCATCAAGCCCATGTTAAGGATCTATATAACCTCTACCTTAGGTCAAAATCTACCCTATGATATGAACCTTCAGTTTCGCTGACCTCCCTGTGTTTCTGCAGAAAAACCACACTCTGGTGATGCTGCTTTGAAACAGGCTGTGACAAGTAATATATTAATATTTCACACAAAAGAGGGAAATTAAATAAGATTCCTTTCAGACCATCTAAATTGGCTAAATTTTAAATTCAGTGTTACAAAAACTAAACTGGCCAGCCAAATGAACAAAAGGCATGTCCTACCAGCTGATGGGTTTTGACTGCAACTTGCCACCTGGAGCTCACTAACCACTTCTGCCTTGCAGCATGGCCTACCTAGCTTTAATTGTGTTACGAGAAGGAATTGCTGGTATGTGGTGTATTTTCCATATGACTTAACTACAGGGAAGTAGTGATTCTTCCCCAAAGGGGCTGTATTGAAAGAAAAACGGCACCCTGTTTTGATGCTCTTAAGTGTAAAACAGATATTAAAGAGCTGTTAAAAACATACCACATGCTCCTTTCCTGCTCCTTGGTTCTCAGTTCAATAGTTCTATTCAATAAATAACTACACATAATTGATGCAGCGTTTACTTGAACTGAACTGTCAAAATGTCTTGACAATCAGATTTCTCACCCCAAACTATAATTTTCCTTTAGTTGGGAACTTCAGTCAGTGATAAATTTCTTATTCTATGTTGACTGGAAAACGGAAAATTCTATTATTCAAACAAGCAAAGTTTTATATGTACGACTTTCTTGGCTTATAATATAAACATAGTAGATAATTTAACTAAAACATTATGTATGCAGCAGGGAGCATTAAGTATTTTTATAGTAATCTGATGCACTATTGTAGTAATTATCCTACTATTCAGTGAAATAGAGTATTTTCTATTTCAACCCAGCATTCAAACCACATACATTTACATTCTTTTACAAGCTTTTCTGTGCAGTGAAATACAGAGTGCATGAAGCTGTGTTAAAAGATCAGAATGCTTGAAAAAGCACTTTTGTTTCTGCGTTTTTTAGAGCACAAAGAATATGGGGGTGGAAAGTTGCTGTGCAAGTGGTCAGAGGGTGGATCTATTCTTTACACCTGGAAAAGGAAGGACACCTATTTATTTCTATCAGATAGTCTCAGTTTGGTTACTGCTTAAAAACATGTATTATCAGCAGAAAATAAGTCAGAAGAAATGCCAAGTCCTGCATATGGCTGAGCCCCTCTGTAAATCTACTGAAACTGACTTATTTACATTCCTTCCTTAAAACAGCAGTTTGTGTCTGCGCTTAAGGAAACTAGTGATAGGAGTAACCAGTTGCCTACAACACTTGTGCAAATGCTCTCAACTTTATATGCGAGTCTCAGAACAGTCATTGCTTTTTTTAAGAGCCCTTAAATTTGGCTGGAATCCATTAATTTTCTAAGAATCTCAGGTTTCATATAAATAAAATGGTAAACTTTTAGCCATTATGGTCCAGGCAAATGCCTGAAAACACAATTTGACTGCACCCTAAAGCTTCTAAAGCCACAGACTACAGAGCAAACAACAGGAAGTGCATTTGTTGTGTAATCTCATTATTTTTAAGCCAGTGCAATGACTTTAGGGGGCCTGAATCACAATTTTTGAAACAAATTGAATATAAATAACAATAGTAAAGTTGAGCTATCAAAAGCTGCCTCTTGCAATTCCAGGTATTTTTAAACAGGGACCCACAAAATGGTCAGTTATTTTTTTTTAATGGCAGATATCTCTTTATAATATTGTACAGTAGTGAAATTATTGACAACTGTAAAGAAATACTACACATTGCAAGAGAAATATTTATTCTCCTCCATCATACTCTTTATTCTGGTAACATCTTACCTCTCACTGACAACACTGTGAAAATTAAACTTATACTTCTGTTGGGGACTCTTGCATCAGGGCCAAAGTTCTACAGATTGAAAAAAATCCCAACATTCTGGGAATATGAGGGCAAAGCCTGAGTTTCCCAAGCACACAGTTGGCTTATTTTCAGTTTGGGATTTCTTCAGGCACTGAAGACAAAATAGATCTTTAGCTTTCAGGATGGTCACAGAGTTTCCTATGGATGTTAAAGGAGCTGTCTGCTTTATGACAAGCTGGTCTGGATGACTTTCATTCGCACTTATGGAAAGATTGATGAGAGAAGTGTTAATTACGCTAACAGGCATAAGACAAAATAGCACTCCTCAAAAGCAGCAAGTTTTGTGGCACTCCATATGCTGCATGACAAGCCATACAGATATGGTGCAGAAAGCACACAAAATGACCAATGACTCATGTTACTGATGCTCTATAACCTGCTGGATAGCATGAACTGGAAAGTAAGGATGATGTTTTGTAATGCTTTGCAGATCACTCTATCTCTGTAATTCTAATACCTCAAGAAACAGTAGTTCCCTTCACATTTTTTCATCTGCTTTGGAGAGGGACCAGAGGAGATTTTGAATTTAAAGTCTAGTCTGTACGAGTATTTATAAAAAAGGTGCAAGTGACAAGTAGTGAAATAGGGATTGAAACCTTGCTCAAACAGTGGCTATAAAGCTTCCAGCCTACTTAGACCCTGAAGGCTTTTCTCTCATTCAGAGAGAGTCAAGCATGAAGAAACTGAGATAGGAGTTCTGAGGATACAGAAATCCAAAGGAATAACCCACAGGAACTTATTTTAATAGCTATTGTTAGATACATACATACTAGAGAAAAATTGTCTAATATAATTTACATTACGTTGGGATATTCCAAACTCAGACAACATCTATTTCTTGTAACAAAAGAGTTCATCTAATTGAAATGAGATTTAAACATAAAACTTAGCAGAAATGGATCAGCTCCTTTGAACTACACAATGGAAAAATGGTAGACAGTGAGATCATTAGTTAGTACATTGCAGCAAGTTGGAACCAGAAGAGATGTCTGGTTCCTTTAAAACTATCGGCAGGTAATTTTTGGTCTGTTTGAAAGCCTTTGCCAAGGCAGCAAGACGACCTGAACTGATAGAAGGAAAAAATCACTGCTACCTAACTAGCATAACAGCACAGGGACTTCTGAAGCTGTTAATTGATAAAATATCCTGACAACTTCCCACATTTCCCAGGAGCATCAAGTAAGGAAAATGTCTAGACATAGTACCAGTGATACCACAGAAGTCCCAAGAACACAAACATATTTTCTTTTAAACTTCTTTAAACAGATCATTTCTACTGCATATCAAACAAATGGTTAGATTACTAAGAACACCTATAGGACCACTCTGGGTCAGGCAACCTTAAAAATTCATGAAAGGACCAGAAGTGAACAGCAGAATTCACACTCAGCTCCCTCAGCAACAAAATAAGCTGAACGCGCTCATCAGTCATTTCAAAGTTCCTTCATCCTGGCAAATGAACGTACTGTCTTCAGTACAGGCTCCTTGAATTAACTGTCAGCTTGCACACCAAGTTCAGGTTTTATGTGAATGTTTTTGCACAGACTAACTCACATGCGAAGGTGCAGTAATGCAAACATGCACATGTGAAATTGTAGGCACAATTTCATCCTAATAATTTCAGCCTAAATGTCTGCTTTTGTCCTCAAAATGCAAAAACTTTGGAGTTTCAGAACACCTGTGACAAAGATATTGGCTAAAAAGCCAGTTAAAGTGGATTAAAAAGATGGCAATGAAATAATTGTACAATACACAAATCAGTTGAGATATGAAAAAGAGAACTACAAATTTAGTACTAATGTAAGCCTTGTTTCTACATTTGAGTACAATTTCCTGATTTCTAAACATAATTCCCTCATTAAAAACAAGAAACACAGACTCTCAGTCACAACAGCTATTGCTGTCACCACATGCTTATGCGTATATACTTGGACTATATATACTAGGATTCCATCTTACCAGTCCTAGTGTACACTTAAGGTAGGGGAGGGAATGGGATGCATCAGCTTTTCTGATAATGTGTGCTAGTATCCTATGGATCAACTCCATCAACAAATAGCAGTAGTAGATGATAAAGGAGGCACCTATCAGTCACTTACCATCCTGCTGGTAGCATCCTAGCGCATCCCTCCTTATGTTTGTCTTCAAGGTTTGAACTGGAGATTAGTACAAAGGAGGCTGCATTCTGCGAGCTCTAGACCAGCTCTCTGCTTCCAATTGTTTCTGTTCTCCCTTTTTCTACATTTTTTGTTTCTTCTATGGGTACAACTGTCTTCGCTTCTCACTGATGTCATCAGTCCTGCCATATATAGGTGTGTTCACAATTCCACTGCCTGCACTTAACACTTCATAACTCACTCAGTTCAGCCTTGAACTCACTTGTTCAGTCCCAAAGTATGGTATGTAGTAGCAACACCAACAACCTTGTCTAGTAACATGTACTTAGGACGACAGGGATATTCGATTACATCCAAAAAGGAATGTGCCTAACTACTTGCAGACAGATATATGGCACAAAGTTCCTATACAGTGATATACTGTACTAAGACGTAAACAAACTTCTGCTTGATCTTTATGCCGGTCAGGCTGAAAGCAAGTCTCCCTAATTACAACTTTGTATCCCTACTGTGCTCTAGAAAATGGTAGCATTTCAGAAGATAAAAAATAATTAACATGGGAATGAAACTATATACTTTTGGTTCCTAGAAACATACTGGTATCACCAACTGCCTGGCAGCCAATATCTCCTTCAGCAACAAGGTTAAAGTAAGTTGCTGTATCAACACCTTCTTGCACCTTACTTAACCAAATAAAGTTGGTGTTTGAATACAGATTATAAAGAAAATGAAGTAGGTTGAAAGACTCTATGGATAACCCAGAAATAATTTAAAACTTGAAGCTGCATATTTTCCTACAGATCTACATAGCTAGGTTAGGGTAACACTAACAGAAGCCCCAACAATGTCAAACAATGCCAAATGCTTACAACTCAGGATAAACAATCAAAGGTACCTCCAAGACACGTGGCTGAACAAGGAGTAAAACCAATGTATTCCCAATCATAAATCACGCTGCCATCTTCAGCATGTGAAAAATCAGGTGCATAGGGGACAGGATCACTGTCACAGGACGCCTGGTGACAGATGCGTTCTGTTGGTGGTTTCAAATCTTCACATTCCTCCTCAGGCAGTTCAACCTCAGTCTGAGTAAATGCAAGAAGAATTCGGCACTTCACCTCTCGCACCTGTATGCCACTGCCACACGTAGCACTGCATGGAGACCAGGGCTCAGGAATAAACCTGCAAAGAATCACAGTAGAAACCTTGTAATTTTATTCCATATAATTGTGTCAGTTAAAACATACTAAAACATGAATGTATGCCTATACACAAAGAAGACAATACCTAATACTATTTTTTTCAAACTCCTTCAGTGAAAAAGAAAAAAGAGAGAAACTTCATGAAGACATATCTATACAATGTAAAATAGCTCCCCAGGTATACAGACTGAGGCATATGCCAAAAGTATGTTTGCAGTTTGCTTAAATCTGAGAAAGACCATCACCTTATGTCATACTAATAATCAGCAATCGGGGAGAACAAAAGCACCTTCCAAACCCAGCTCTCTCCAGTGCACACCACCGCAGGCTGCTGTTCAGATTTCATCTTGCAAGAAGCCTCTCATCTTCAATAAAGAAGTCTAACCGGCTCTGTCTCTAATCTATCATTTTTATTAGAAAGCATTTATGCTCCTGATGAACTATAATAAAATTTTATTTTACAGATCATGGAATTTATTGAATAAAACAAGGTTTTAGTCTGTAATATTCTCTCACTTCAAGGGTCACTTTACTATCTGATAGTAATTTTCAAAATGACACTAGAGCCAAGGGGCTGAATTCCATTAATGAAGTCATCCTGTGTGGCTCTGGGGTATTATTTATAAGAAATCAAATAGAGAGTATCATAGAGCATTTACTCAAAAGGTTGCAGTTGCTCTTTATTATACATACAAATGCAGATGATGATCAAAACACAAATAGGAGACATAGGAGGATATATTTGACCAATGCTAAAAACATTTGGAAGGAAAAATCCAACTTAGGATCCAAAGATTTTTTCCTTATCTTTGACTAAGAATCACCTTTCTCTTTACTGCAGGAAAGCTGCCCTTACAAATACAGGAACACTTGCATAAGACAAAAATCAGAATTTACACTCTGCATACACAGAAAGAATCAAAAAATGTCAACTCAGTGTGGTTGATTCTGTAGACAGTTTATCATCTTGAGCCAATAACTTCTTGCCAATATATACAGAGAAAGAATCAAATAGAAGAAAGGAGAACAGATGAGTGGGTAACACACAAGGATAGTTTAACTAAGTCCTCGGGGTAGTCACCCAAGATGTGCTTGGGACATAGCCCAGGACAGACTGTCTCCTCTGGAAAAAAACATTCCCATTTCCAATAAAGGTTACAAGGTAACTGGTTCTTCTTTAAGGAGCTGTTGATGAAATACCTTTACAAGTCTACTATGAAGATAAAGATGTCAAATCCAATCACTTAAAAGTTTCCTTTCCTGCTCAGAGCCCCAAAATTTTAGAGCTCACTGGTCCATGACAGACCTCAGTAAAGGGTGCAGTGTCCCCAGCTCCTCCTGAAACCAAGGAAAACTGTGCAAAAAAGGTGTAAGTCCATTTGTATTTATGTACCTAATAGGAAAAATAAAACTTATAGTCAAAAAGAGTTGCTTGGTGTTCTGACCACACATAACAGTTGACAGTCTGAAAGCAAATAACTTTTTTGGTAAAAGCATGACAGCAGCATACCAGAAATTAAGGCTAGTTTTGTGTACTGTTAGTTGAGTGCATTAAGACATTCCAAAAATAATGTATGATGCTTTCTTTTGAAATCCTGTATAAATGAAAGGAAATTTTGAACCACAGCAATCCTTTCATTCAGCAACCAATTGATTTATAAAGAAACTCAGAAAGTTCTAAGGATTTTTTCTATGACTTATAGCGAGCCTATATTATAATTGAGGTTTTCCTGTTGAATATTAGTGTCTGGTATTTTTCAGCAAAGTGCAAAATAAAAAACCACCCCAAATACTTTTTATTTTACCTTGGCATTTGCTAAATCAGTCACATGACTATTTGGTTCTTAAAATCCTAAATTATAGAATCTTTCAAAAGATGACCGTGTTAAAGTCACACTTTAAGTATCTTCAACAGAAGTCAACGGAGATTGCTAATACAAATTTAGAGCAAGGAACTGAGCACAACCAAAGCCTGTGACAGATCATTAAAGCAAACACCATCAGCCACAGAAGTGATATATTTTTCACTCGGTGGCATTCACAGCATACATCCTGATACTTTCTCACGCTAATAGTTTGGACACAATACTTCCCTAAAGTAAATTCATTCTGTCTTTGATGGGCATACACTCAGAGTGTGCTCATCCCTTGCAGATCACTGGGAATATATTCTGGATTGACAGGATGGTCGCAGCTCTGCAAAACTGTCTGAGATCTGTAACTAAGTTTGTAGATGAGACTCTTTTTCTGATTAAAAAAAGGAAAATAATGGAAAAATACAAATCCAAGCAGGCACAACTTTTCATCTGCACAGGTATAAATGATGTACACACTACAGATGCATTGGAGAATATGTCCATGCTGCAGTGTTATCAGTCTTACACTAATGGAAATGTGCATTCACCTGGCACACTCTGAAAAAGCCAGTGTAAGCTGACCTGGAAAATGAAGCAGTGACCTAAAGTACTGATGATAAAACTGGTACAGAACAGCCGAGTCCAACCAAATCAAATCTGAACTGAAAACGTAACTCAGTGAAGCCTTCTGTATCTTTCTAAAGACTTGAAAATCATGCTGTCTCTTAATATTATTTTTTTATTTTATTTTCCTCATGCCTGCAGTCCTTGCTTCCAGTTAAGAGAGGAAATGCCTAAATCCTGGAAAAAAAAAAAAAGGCCACTCTTGTGATATTTCTAGTCCAACCCTACTGTGCCAAGGGGCCTGAATAAGAGTTTGCAGAAGCATCTAAAATGTTGGCTGCTTACAGGCGTAGAACTTAAATGACGCTGGTATCCTACCAGTCCCTGAAGCACCACCCTTGCCATTCTAAGCAGAGTTGTACTGCCAGGTTTTATCACCCATGAGTGTAATATATTGGACAAAATCATCAGTTCATTTTCAGAGAGGAACCTGTGAAAAATGTCTATCACCAAAGGCACAGTGGGGACATTTATGTGAAAATGACCCACACACAATGAGCAGGAGCCTTTGTGAGAGACACCTCATTTCACATTCAGCGAATGCAGCTCCACAAACCTAGTGATTAACTTTTAGCTCAGGCTGCTGAAAAAAAACGCATCAGCTTTTGGGAGCATTTTAGTTTTGCCCTAAGCCATGACAGGCTAAAGCTGCTGAAGTGTCTATTTCTTTAACTTACGATTAATAAAAAGGATGCAAAAACCTTGCTGCAGCTTCTCTGAGAATCCCACTGTAACTAAGAAGGCTCGAGGGAAGAACATTTAAAATAATGATTGGTATCAACTGTCATCACATTCCACAACTGAAAACTAAAAAGGTCAGACCTACATTTTTCTTGGCCTCAGTTTAAGGGCAGTCATTTTTTATTTTGCTAATAATGAAAAAAAAAAAAAAGAGAAGCTTTTGAATGTTCCCCCTCTCTGTAAATTCAGGACACCAGCCGTGGTAGACCACAGCGGCAGAAGTATTTATCTTCCACAAGCTACTTTTGGCATATCCATCATTTGTGGGTTCTAAAACACAGCTGCATTTATTCTCTCATTCATTATCAACTAAAATATCGCATGAAAACATAGAAAGACAGTTGTAATAAAAGGATGGACTAGAAGTTGAGACTTCATATTGTGGTTTAAGTTTGGATGACAAGAGAATAGCTAAAATTAAAAGCGATGGCATTTTACCAAGGAACTCAAAAGCCCCCCGGCTAGGCAGAGGTGGGCCATGAGTTATCACTGTGCCATGTGTAAATTACAGAAAACAAAGTTAAACACTTTCAAATCAGAGGGAAATCTCATTATAATTTATTCTGGGAGAAGTTACAACCTATTGTTACAATTTCTTTTTAAATCCTAAACCCTGACCCAAAAATCTCACTCCAGCTGGAAAAGACCACAGCAGTTAGAGCATGAGATTCAAGCATCTATTGAGAAACTGCTCAGGTTGCAAATCATTGTCTACGTGACCAAGAGGCAATACACAAAAAGGAATGAAGTCAGTTGTTTCTCATTTCTCCTTACCTGACAGCTTCCTTAGAAGAATAAATTAAGAGCAGGTGACAGCAGAAGACAGGTAAAAAGAAAGTGATGGGGAACCAGGCTGCAGCATTAGAGCTGTGTCCCAGGAGGGCCCAGAGTACCCAAACTAGGAAATCACAGCACCTCAGCATCACCTCAGTAAAGAGAAGGATGGCAGAGAAAAGTCATCAGCAACAAGTGGAGGGAGAAATCTTTTAGACTTAAGTGAACATGATTCTGGAAAATGTGAAGAAAGACTCTCAGGACAGATGAGGATTGTGAATAAAAGATAAAGAAAATCTCGGTCTCCAGAGCAAGTGAAGAAGAAAAAAGATCCAGGAAACTGCAAAACTGCACAGCTGTGACAGGCCATGCACTGAGCACTCAAACACATGGCTGCATTCACACTGTGAGGCTGCAGTGGAATACATTGGTCATGTCTAGGAAGGCATGAATAACTGCTTTCTTTGTGAGGATGAGGTACAAGGGAACCCATTACAAAGTTTCCGGCTCGGCTCTATTATATTCTAAATATACTCTGACTTAGCATGCTGTGTCCCTGCCAGTCCTCTCTGCTTGTTCTGTCAGACTGCTGCTGAAGGATCCAAAAAAGCTCAAGACAACATTAGCTTACAGTTGCCACAGCATAATTTCAAAATACCAGAGATCGTTTTCTTTATAGCTTCATGCTGAATCCTCTTTAGTGGCGGCCTCATATACCTTCATTCTGATAAGCTGAATTTAACAGGCACATTTGGTTGCATCACCCCCTTCGATTATCACACTACTTTTATATCTTTGCTACTACCCTGCTTGAATTCAGGGCCACCAATTTGGAGAGTGAAATAACTGCTCACAGTAGGTTGACACTTGACTTGAGAGGCTAGAGCAGTGAAAAGTCAGTCACCATAACAAACACCTGTTTGGCAAGAAGTTTCTTCTGTGAGTCAGTGCAGGTGTAAAGATTTTATTACTCATGATCACACCTGTTGGTGCAAGTGTGCCAAAAATCAGGAATAGCTAGATGGAGGAAGAAAAATAAGTTTTTGGGCATGCTCTGCTCTCAGAGCAATAATAAATCCAAAGGAACGTCAGTAAGCTCATCTAAATGATTTTAAATTAATATTACAACAAATGAGTGCAGAATTTGGCAAAGCACAACAAGATATTGCTAAAAATCTCTCATGAAAGCCTTACAAAAAGTTACTACTTTCTAGAAAGTTATATACTACATATTGAATTCATAAGATACATATATCCATGAACGTACACAGGGGATACAAGCAATTGTGTGGATGCCTTAACATACAAGGGACAGGAACAAGTGCAGGTGGATTTAAATAGTGCTTTCATCCTCAGGACTTAAATATTGTGAGGCTTACCCTCATCAGCTTTTAAGGGAACTCACAAAATCCAGATGTTATTTCACACATACTCACGTGTAAAGTATCACAATTTACCCCCGTAGATTCAGCTAAGCTCAGAGATCAGCAGGTTTTTCTCACCTGCTTTATGCATGGGGCTCACCCCCCAAGGAAACGCTGGCAACCCTACAAAGTACCTCTTAGTTTTTAATACAGCCACTACATTCTTGAGGTAACTGCAACGGCTGGGATAAAATTGAATTTTTTTAATTTACATCTGCTGAAATGCTTCCACATGCATTAATTAGGCTAAATTAAGATCCCTTTGCATTGCTTGAATGGTACAGGGACACTATAGTAGAACAGCTCTGCATCATCCAGAACAGGAGCTCCAGAAGCAAAGCTACTGAGATTCAAAATTAGGAACAGCTCACAACACAGCTCATCTCCCAAGGAGGGCCAACTGTCAAAGCAAACTGCATAGCAACAGTTGTTCCAGATGATCCGCAAAATGTGCCGGAAATGTTTCTTCAATGTAAAAGCCAATGTACTTACGTTGGCTCTTCTGAGACTTTTATGGTCTCTTCCATTTCATGTGCCTGTTTAAACCATGGCAATTTTGCTTCCACTGGAGTTTTTTCTGGGAGAGAGAAAAAAAATCAACACAACAGAAACATTCAGTAATTCCTCCAAACTCAGAACAATATGCAAAAGTTAGCAGTATTCACCTTTGAATTCACCTAAGGCCTTTTGAATATGTACTGGACAATAAAACATAACATACGAGAACATTCCCTCATGATATTTGAGCTCCATTTTGACACCCCTCTTTTCTGAGAGGGTACGAGTAATTCAATTTCCATTTGTGTTTAATCTTTTACTTCCTCCCCACACCTTCCCCAAATGCAGACCGAAGTGTATATCTCAGTATAATGGCTTATCATCATAATTTAACTTTATAGTTGAAAGAAGCCAGGGCATAGCAAACACACATTGTGTTCCAGGTAGGCTGGCTTCATTAGAAAATATTGACAGAATTATTTATTCCTGAGTTAGGCAGCTATCACAAACCTGGAGATTAATTTTAAAAACAACACTAGCTTCTTTTATCTGTCTAAGCATCCTATAGTTCTGTAATGCTTTTTCTAGGAGTACTGTAAGCCAGTTGAGGATCTGTGCCTCCAAATTTCAGTAAAACCCCAGAAGAAGGTCCTTAAAAGTTCAGAGCTGGTTACTACCTCGTGGCTTAACCCTTAATAGTTTTCTGCTTGAAGAATTCTTTAGAGTCCGAAAACATCCTGACATAGGGTTGTCTACAGATAGCTTTCACTTTTTCTATGCAAATCTCTGCGGTCAGCTGTGAAAGTCTGAAGTACAGCCTTTCAAATAAAAACTGTAAGAACAGGAGTAGAACCCACTAAAATGGCCCAGAGGGACACGAATGAGCAAGTGACAAAATACACTGGTTTCCCCCCCTCATCTTGGTTTTTCCTTTTCACCTTCCCACCTACTGTTGTATGCCTTACCAAGTCTTTTAGAGAATATTTATCAACTTGCATCGTTGTTAAAGGCCTTTTAAATATGCAGATATGGAGAAGAGAGAAGGAAACCAGTTTGATTATAACTTAATGAACTGATGAGTCCCCCTGAGAATGTGGACACATTTAATGCGATGCAAATGAGCAAGATCCCAAGTGATACATATGGAGTATCATTCCCATTTTAAGTATTATTGAACAACTCCCCCTCCCCATGTTGGACTCATTAATTCTGGTTTTCCCAGTCTGACCAGGCTGTATAGATTTAGTTAGCATGTTCACCTCATGACAGTCTGGCCACATCATCAGCAAAAAATATTAGCAGAGCATTTTTCCTAGCACCAATAATTAAAATGCTTGATTCTGCCAAGACTGAAATAAGTCCTAGTAAATTCTAGGTATTTCTTCTGGCATTTCTGAAAAAAAGGTTACCAGGGGCTTTTAATTCTCCTAACAAAAATGTAAAACAATAACAGACCCAGACAAAATTCCAGTTACCTTTTGGCTTGTAACATGGTATTGGCACGATGCACTCTTCTTTTATGTGGAGTTTAAGTTGTGGATTACAGCCACCGACGTGCTGCCCGCGGTGGTCAATGCACAGCACTACTCGGTAGCGCAAGCCTCGGCCACAGGTCACTGTGCACTGCAGGAGACAATGCAATCACCTCATACTGTTTATTTTTCATTATGTTTACTAATACTGTTAAAAAGCAAGTTAGAAGTTCTGATGATGTGTTCACTAAAGTTTTTCCACAGTCAGTGAGGTATCAGATGTATGAATTTGCCCCTGCATTGCTGGGTGAATAAAGAAAAGGTTGATGCTGGAAAAAATGTCTCAAGTTTTGGGAATGCAAGTGATTTCTCAGAGTTCTGTGAAGCTTATCTGATTGGCAACAGTCTGAAACAGAGGTGGCTATGTACTGAGAATATGCTCTTTCACAGTGGTCATTTTCAGTTAAAGCTGGGTCAGACGTGCTGCAAGAACAGTTTCTTCGCTACATGTTAGTGAAGTCATTTGGATGAACTAAGAAATTATAGAAGCGTTGAGGTATCTGATTGTATCAGATAAGTACAGCCAAGATAAGTTGGCTTTATATTCTTGTTACTATAATGAAAGGTAAGAATGCTGGAAAATCACCCTTGCAGACTTGTCAGCCCCTAGACAGAGATGCCTTTAGGTATTATATGTGGTGAAATATTACATTTATCAAGAACTGAGAGACAAATGACCTGATCGCAAAGGGGCCTGACCTCTGGCTCTCATCCCTCCTCCGTGTAAAGCAGGAATTCAACAGGCATAAATAATTCTATATGGATTTTTCTCCACACAGACATATTAACATTTTGATTACCTGGCCAAATTACTTAGGGCAAGCTTCTCCTAGTAAGTCCTATGAATTATGCTTGCAGGGCTGTCTTTTTCTAATAGCCCTGTGCTCACAAATACACGCTAACAAGACTAGAGGCTTTCTTTAGAAAACAAAAATAAGGTCCAGTTTATTTTTCAACTTACCTGAGACCACTCCATTGCCACCCATTTAGGACAGTCAAACAAATTGCAGGTTTGAATGACTTTGGGCTTAGGGGCATACATGCATTTCCATTCTTCCACCTGAAGTATCTCTCCATGAATGGTTTCCTCTACACACACAAAACTTCTTCTCTGAATACCACCTCCACAGGAAACTGAACATGCAGTCCAAGGGTTATGTTCCCATCTGGAAGAAGAACTCACACATGTTAAAAATAAGGCTACTTTTTATTCCACTAATCTCTATTAAAAGCGCAAAATACTGAATTCAACATCAGTGTCATTAATAGCCAGTCACAGTTTGGTTGCTGTATTCTTACCATATACTGAATAAAAATACATCAAATTACAGAACTACCTTGCCTTATTCCAGGTTTAAATTAGCTTGCAAATTGAGAAGAAAAACAGAACTACACATTTAAGTACATTTAACAGAATAAAAATCTTATTCTGACATATGAGTTAAAGACACTAAATATACTGAGTTTGATTACTGGAATGATTTTTCTTGCAAATAGTCTAAATACTCTAAACAGAATATTTTTCAGTTAATTTACATGGTCACACACTCCTATTAGCACTGTCAGAGACAATCATATGTAATTGTGATTGTAAGAAGTCCACAAAGACAGATCTGGCTGTGCTGACTGAGGGTGTTATTGCCCAGTAGCTCATCACTGCCCACATCATGCAGGCTACCCTAAAAAAATCTCTTCATGCAAGAGCTTTTCTGGGCACTCTAATACTTGCTTTGGGTAAACCCAGCCATTTCATTTCAAACTGTCTTCATCCCTAAGGACAGTGAGAAAATTAAATTGTGACAGCTACCATTTGGCTGGTCACCACTGTAGCTCTGCAAGAGTTTTCCACCCTCATTAAAATGCTGTTGAATGACTTTGTATTCACACTTTCCAACTTGCTTCAAGCAAAAGGCAGCTGCTCATCCATTTCAGCTGCTTCAGATAACCTAGCTGATTGCTCCTGAAGCAGGGCTATGCACAGATTAAGGAAAGTCCACACAGCCCTGTCGACCAGCAGAGCTGTAGGGTAATAGCCTCCAACAGAGGGATGATAAACAATCTGCTGGGAGGGAATGTCTTCAGAATGGACATCTATCCACAATCTTAGACCTAACCACAATAAAGATGGAAATTGCTACACCAGCTGAAGCGAGAATTCCATGTTGGTTTTTAGGTTACAAACTCTGTTTCATTTATCTCCTGGTTTTAGCATGAATGTACATTTAAGCAATCACTTATCAACAAAAACTAACTTCAATAATGTCCTGCTGTTGTCATGTTTACAGATAACAAGCTCCTATCATAGCATTTGTCTATAGATTCCACTGACCCCCACACAATTTTTCCTCACTCTTCTCCTACTATCTCTTGCTTCTTTCCCACCACCCACCCAAACCAAAGCAAAGCCCTGTGAAATGCTTCAGTCCTGCAGCACATCTTATGGTTCATCGATGTCTTAGTTTAAAACTTATTCCTATTACAACTGCAGGGGCTCGGAAAGGATCATGAAAAAAATTACATGCATTATGAACCATGGACTTGTCAAGTACTTCAGTATCCCACCAAAATCAATTCATCAAGAGTAACTTAGTTATCATAAAGGAAGTCATAATCTCAAAGTAGATGAAGCGAAGGCCTATGAATCAAAGATAAGTTTAAATGACTACTACCCACTTTCTATGATCTCACAGGTAAATCAAGGACACTTCCTATTTTACGCAATTCATTAAACTGCCTACAAAAGCATATTAATCATGCTTAAGCTCAACTAAAGAATGAGTCTAAAACATAGATCAAGCCATGAAACATTAGCCATGGAGCATATACTCAAAAACATTTAGAATAAAGCTGGATGTCCCCATAAGGTACCATATCACAAGTACAAGATACATTTGAAGAGCAACAGTTACACTTCTCTGACTTAAACAAACTACCATTGTCAACTCATTTTCCTCAAAAAAAGTCAGAAACTGCAGAATAATTAGCTGCTCAATGAATTAGCAGCTCATGGATTTATATATATAAGGCTCACTGTGCTGTATGTAATGTTAGCCTTGCAAGTGTTTATAGCATGAAGTTTTATAGCTGTTTTTCTTTATCTCATCAGTTTCGAACACACTCCAGATCCCATACTCCCATAAGCATTTTCAAGATGGAGTGAGGTCCATGGCTACTGGGGAGAAGGGGGGGTCTTGGGCAAGCAGTCAAGGAGATTCTTTCCAGAACCCACAGCTGTCAAGGGATCCTCAACAGTCCAACAAGTCTGAAATAAATGGAGGCATTCCAAAAGCTTTAAAAGAAAATTTTCATCCTGGGAAATTTTCCTATTTATTTCAAAAGAATCCTCCATCTGTAAAAATATTTCAGCGGGGCATTTACAACTCTAGCCACAGAACTCTTTCAAGATCTTGTGGTGCGCACCGTGACTTTCCCACAGCTTCCTCATGTGAATGGGAAAGTAGTGGTAAACACCACAGGACTGCAAAGCAGCCCTCCACATGGCCCTTGTGTTATGTAGGAGGTGTGATGTATGACTGCTGGTCAAGGTGAAGGAGCCTGTACAGTTTTGCTCAAGCATATCTACAGTACTTTGGTTTTCTGCCTGCTTTGCAAGAACAGTCTTGGATTACCATATAAGAAACAGGTAAGAAAAGACAAAAACAAAAGGTGAAAAAACCTCCATCAGAACTGGCACAGGCTAATGCATTGCAGTCACTTGACAGGCACAGAGAAAATACATCCTGCTACACTGAAGCAAGACCTGCATCTGTGCTGGAGCAGATTCACCTTATGATGCAGGAATACAGAGTGCCTGTTTCGCTGCTGCTTTCTTTCAGAAATTCCAGCAAGAAAGGGTGCTTTTTTGTCTTGTGCTTCTTTATGTGCCCTCACAGTGTAATACCGCCCATTTCCTCTCTCTCCTTCCTCCTGGCACCAACTCTGTGCCCTACTTGGCAACCTGCTATTATACAGTTCCTACTCCTGAGCATCACCCAGGAAGACCATGATACCTTCTGACAGGACACACTGAGGTGTCGAAATGAGGTGGGCCTTTGTCTGCATTTCTCAGTGTTTGAAATAAGAGAACCTGCCCACATCTTTACTGCACACCATCTATCTCACCACAGTGTCATGCAAACGTGCTGAGCACAGTAAAGCACAAAAAACGGGGATTAAATTTCTCTTTCAACTGGCCTCCAAGCCCTGAACAGTTCAGAAGATGAAATACTCAAGTAAATAAATTATGCTGAGTTCCAGAGGAGACCTTAAGTACAAAGGAATTGGCAGAAAAAATGGAAGGGGAGAGACACAGAACATAATTATCGAACTTTACAGGATAAAGCTGTGAAGGAAAAAAAACTTGAATGTATGTAGGAAAGCCAAAGTACATCACAGGACAGCAGATCCACAGCAAGCATAAATTGCTACAGAAATAAACTATGACATTTATATCAGCTGCAATCAGTAGCTCCACTGAGCCGTGCAAGTCTATGATTTCATTCGTATTACTTCATATCTTTACTTCTTTAGAAAAATATACATTATTCATTTCATGGCATAATAAAGCAGAGGATCAGCTTAGATAAATATGCATCTAACTCCATCAACTATAATTCTTCACATTAACAGTAAATCTGGCTCAATGCTTTTTAGTCCCAACATTCTTCACAGAACATGTAAGCCTTCCAGAGAAGATTCACATTCTTTTCATTGATTCAGGTAGATAAACAAATGACAACAAGCTGTGCTCTGACAACTTAATTTTAGGCAATATATATTCAGACAACTCAGTGTCTTTAAAGGGACATCAGCCTTGATGTCAATAGATAAAGCATAGGTCTAATGAAGAGCAGAAGAATAAGAACTCTTGACGAAAAAAGGATTTCTAGAGCCCTGTAACACAGGCAGACCTGTTCTATAAAATACATTCATTGCATACATCTTCAAAAAAAACACATTTCATTTCATTCATCATTAAGACAAGAATTCATACATGCATGTTAATGGAGATGCTCTTCCCAAAACTACAGCAGGAGAAGGCTTAGGGGGACAGTTCTTTATTCTAAATCTTCCACACTGATATTTTCAAAAGAGCATATTAATCCCTTACTGTTAAGCTAATCAGTCAGAGTGCACTGAAATAAATCACAAACTTAAAAACATGTAGAGGATTGCTATAAACTTGCTCTCCTGTACATTAAAAAATCAGATGTTCCATGATCTTAATACTCAAATAGTATGTTTGCAATGAAAATTGTGCTAATGCTGACACGTATGCTACCCTGATTATACATACCGAGGAAGTGGCTGGAAGTGATCATAGGGCATGATTTCTTTAAATCCGTCACTGTCAAAAAAAATAAATATTGCATCATTATTTCTCATACCAGAGACTGTATGCCAAGTACATATTTTTACATGATCATACTTAAAGTAAGCAATTCCCAATGTGAAATGAGGGAATCTTACACCCATTACACATCACCCTTGTGGCAAACAATGACTTGTATAGCCTTACCTCTTCTGCACAGATAAAGATTTACTCCCCATACAGTTTCTCCACTTCATACCATCAAAACCAAAAATAATTAAATGAATAAGCCTTCAGCAAAGAAAAGTATTATCAGTGAATTTTTAGAACTGTGGTAATTTATTCTCAAGAAAAGTTACATACTTAAACCTGTAACAAAGGCACTGAGGAACTTGAGTGTCAGTGATATAAATGCATCACAGGATTACCCCTAGATAGGTCCTGAATGGTGATTAAGACCCTTCTAGAACTGCACAGCATAGAGCAGGCATAAACCCTTACTACCAATGCTAAGAGATATGGTATTATATTCAGTAGTACTTCCCTATTTCTGTCTGTATAAGCTAAATTTGAAAGGAAAACGTAATTACACCCTTTCCTTCCCTAATTTTCCCATTCCAGCTTTACAACACTTGGCAACCATTGCCATTAAGCATTACTGAAATCTTACCACTCTATATAGTGATCAACTCTCCAAGAAAAAAAACTTTGAGAGTCTGCACATCTATAACTGTTAGAGGTCACTATCAATGATTATGTTCTACAGGAATGAAAGAAAATGGACAGTTTAGCTATAGGAAATGAAATCCATTGAGAGTGTTTCCTTTTCTTCTTGCCTATAACTCTAGCTCGGCCAGCTGGCATATTAATGTGAGGTTCTGGGACCTGATACTGTGATGTTATTTTAAGATTCTTTAGCACAGCCAGGAAACCTCACCAGACAATCCAAAAGTTAGTTTGAAATACTGTAGTGTAATTCGATACAATTTATGTATACTATAGCCTTTGTAATTTGGCAATAATGTTCTGCGGTGTTTGTAATACAAGTATATTTACTTTTAATGATTTTTTTTTTTTAATTCTTAGTATAAAAACACAAAGCCCCCCAAACTTTAATAACTGTCAATTCCACAGTACAAACAAAGAATGAAACTTTTACAGTGGGCAGATGAATAAAACAAGTTAAACCATGTGCAAAACTTGTACTCTGACAGAACTGAAGCTACTGTCTGTCTAATGAGAAATCCTGAATGGCAGCATCAATAAATCCGAAGCAGGCAAAAAATCTGTCCTTCTCACACAGCCTCACAAAATCCTTGTACTAGTGCTGTACCACTCAGCAAAAGATAAAGTAGAATTAGTCCTTGAACATACAAATTGACATTTACAATATTTCTGTATAAAGCAAAGTCTCCTATTCTGCAACACTGAAATGCTACAAATCCATAGGCAAGTGGTGCTCAACACCAGCCTTTAATGTGTACAATAATCATCCAAGATTAAGTAGCCATAAAGATTAAAAGAGATTAAATTAAGTAAATACAATTTCTTGTTCCTTAGTAACTGACTATACCACACACAAACTTATTTGCCATACAAACCTAGAAGGGCAGGGATCCATGTTGCATTCTTTTAGCTTGGGCTTTGGTTTCTTATTTTCTGGATGGTAATGACAATAGTGGTCAGGAACAACACGCTTCAGACGAATATCCATGCATTCAGCTGAATTAAGCTGATAACCTAATGTAGGAGCAAAGTTAAATATTGGTAACAGCAATACATTAAAGCAGCCTTATTCCTTCCCCACCCCTCCCAAAAATTGTGCTGCCCATTCACTATTAATTTCTTCTGCTACTCTTTGGTTTACTTTTAAACAAGGAAACACTGCACAGGAACATGCAGGACCAGATCTTCATTTAAAGCAATTCAGTGCAACTATTATGTTAGCCTATCCTAACACTAGACAAGGCTTTGGCACATTATTCTAATAATATTCTAAGTATAAGAGTAAAAGCATATATATTTTTACGTGATGTAGGAATACATGTACTGGAACAGTTCACCTGTCACAGAGGCAACCCTAGAAAGTCATATGGTTCTACTACATGTTCCACAATTTACAACTGCCCTCCCCCAAGGAGGATTTACCACGTATGTTAGAGAGCTATATTACATAGTCATGCATGTTAAAAAAAAAATAAATACTTAAAATAAAGCCAGAGGAATTGAAGATGAGATCCAAAAACATTGCTAAGTTAAACTGGAGAAAACCAAGAAATAGTTTCAAGAACATTCCTAGTTGAAGAGCCAGCAAAAGAAAACTTGAAGTAACTACTTGGTGAAAAAAAAAAAACCCAAAAAAGAAGTCTGTGAGGAGACTGGTTACAAGAAAGGATCTGAGTTTTATAAACCACTAAATTGCTTTTTTGGCTAAGAAAAAAGACTCATTCAAAAGAGCTGACTTGGACTTAAACTGAGGAGAGGAGGAGGATGTTCTGGTATGTGCAAAGAAAAAAAAGCTTGAAACCACAAGAATTAAAATCCAAACAGAGTCAATAAACTAACAGCACAAGTCCCAGTGTCTACTGAAAATGCTAAGTATCATGTATCAATGGCTTTGCTTGTATGTCTCTTGGCCAATTCAAAGTGTCATCATGCATGAGAGGGATAACCATGAAGAGGAACTAAGCAGTTCCAGTGCTGAAAGCATGTATGTTCCAGTTCTTGTTAAGTACTGAAAGGACCCAGAAGATACGCTACTTGCAAACAAGATAAACTTAATTTCCAGACATTCTTGCTCATTCAAGCCTGACAGTACTTTCCGAGATGCCCATCACACTCCCCCTTCCAACACACGGAGATTACAGAATTAAATGTAGGAGAGGCATCCAAGTGAGGAATGGTGGTGCACTGATTCCAAGTCTTTGTTGTGAAGAACTTTTTCTTTTATTGCCAGTAAAATACGCCAAACAGACAATCTGGACACTAAATCTGCTTTAAGATAACAGGTTAAAGCCAGGCAGCTGCAATACAACTTCCCCGCATGCCTCAGTAATATGCCATTCTTTACTAATTTCATGGGCAAGCAAATAGCTTAGTTTCTGTGCTTCCTCAGTTACTGGCCTTCCTCAGGACTGCCATCAAGAGTGTCAAGCCCTGCTTATAAAGCTCATTTTCATGCTACAGACATGCAGCTAGAAAGCAGGGCACTAAAAACCCTGGCTGATTTCAAAGAGATTGACACGTAGCTATAATTTTCAAACCATAATACCAGTCTGCATAAGGCTGGATTTAAGCCAATAAACTTGAAGGTAGATACGTCCCTTGAGTTATCCAGTGTTTACCTGCAGTCCTCAAAAATAACTGTGATGCTTTACACTTCTTCCCCTGTCAAATGAGTTAGGAAAAAATTCATAAACGGTGCGGTGAAATCATCAGAGGACATGTATTGCCACTCACACTTCCAGCAAGAATCACACTTAATGAGGCCAAGTATCTTATAAGATACAGTAGTTTCCTGTGGGACTAGATATTACACACATATAGTGTCTGCATTTCAGATTAAAGTGAGGTGCAAGTGGTCCATCAAAGGATCCCCAGGCTCCACTTGTGCTTTAAACATCTTTTACTCATGTCCCAAGTAACTATTTAAACCATATTTGCAGTCTCCAAAAAACCCACTACAACAGGATCACCAGTACCCCAGTCTGTTTTCCAGGTGACCTGGGTAATGCTAGCTGAAGTGAAACAGCTATCTAAAATGTCAAGCACTCCTCCTGCCATGAGGTTACAGTTTTTGCAGAACCAGACATGACAAGCAGTGGGCTGGGCTGTATGAGCAGCAGCAGATTTGTGCTGCACTTCATCTAACCATTGTATAAACTGTAGTGTTTAAACCAGTAGATGCCATGGCACACTATGTGCTGCTCACCGTCAGGACTAAGTGTTTAAGATCAGAGAGTCAAAGGTATTAATAGTAGTTATTCTTTAAGTTCTATTTACTTATACTGTCTCCCCTCCTGTCTACACTGTGGCCAGAAATACCTTCTTCCTCCATTTCTTGATTATCCTTATGTTAAAATCTCACCGTAAGTCTTTGCTTACTTTCCTAAAATACCCTTTATGAATTGGCATTTTCTGTTTTGAATGTCATAACATAAAATCATAGATGAGGTTGGGTTTGAAGGGACCTTTAAAGATCATCAAGTTCCAACCAACTTGCCATAGGCAGGAATACCTTCCACTAGATCAGGTTGCTCAAAGCCCCTTCCTGAACACTTCCAGGGATGGGGCAGCCACAACTTCTCCGGGCAACCTACTTGAAGTTCTTACTCAAATGATCATTCCTTATGGAATAACATGACTTCCGGTAATATAAGGTATAAGAAATCCTACACACATACTAACTTAACCAACCAACTTAGGTGCTACTTTCATTTATTTTCCTGAAGAACCATCAGTGTGCAAAGAAACACAAAAATCTAACCAATAAAAATGCAGAACAAAGGTTGTCAATCTGCCACTTTTGATCTTCAGATTTAAACACATGAAGAACTGCCATTACTTACCTCCTCCACATGTCACTGTGCAAGGGAAGAACTCTGTTTGTCTCCACTGATGACTGATGGGTTGATAGAAGAAGAACTGAACCACACTATCTTTTGATCCAGAGTACCTGGTCTGAAGAAATTTCCATTACAACACATGTGTATACTGTACTGCTCATGTAATCTCAAAACATAATTTGTATATAACAGCAGTGCAGAGAGTAATACGATATATGAGTAATATGAGAGTACTAGAGAAGAGATTCAGAGCAGCCCTGTGGAGGACTTGTGGGTGTTGGTCAATGAGAAAATGAACATGAGCCAGCAGGTCGAAGGAAGTGATCCTGCCCCTCTACTCTGCTCTCGAGACACCTCACTTGGAGTATTGTGTGCAGTTCTGGTGTCCTCAACATATAAAGGACATGGAACTGCTGGAACAAGTCCAGAGGAGGGCCACAAGGATGATCAGGGGACTGGAGCACCTCCCCTGTGAAGACAGGCTGAGAAAGTTGGGGCTGTTCAGCCTGGAGAAGGCTGCATGGAGACCTCATAGCAGCCTTCCAGTATCTGAAGGGGGCCTACAAGGGTGCTGGAGAGGGACTCTTCGTTAGGGACTGTAGTGGTAGGACAAGGGGTAATGGGTTAAAACTTAAACAGGGGAAGTTTAGATTGGATATAAGGAAGAAATTCGATACTGTAAGGGTGGTGAGGCACTGGAATGGGTTGCCCAGGGAGGTTGTGAAGGCTTCATCCCTGGCAGTGTTCAAGGCCAGGTTGGACAGAGCCTTGGGTGAGATGGTTTAGTGTGAGGTGTCCCTGCCCATGGCAAGGGGGGTGGGAACTAGATGATCTTAAGGTCCTTTTCAACCCGAACTATTCTATGAGTCTATGATGACAGGCATAAAACCTCTAGAAAGTCCACAGTGACAATTAAAGTTTCCAATAGTCAAACACTTCTATGCTGCTTTGCTTTAGAAACCATTCAAGATTATCTTGAATGTGACTTTGATTATCTAACTTTGATTGCCAAAGTTCCTAACTGTATTCTTCTGGCTTATCTTTCTTAGCAAAAGTTTTAGAATTTGCTGGAGAGGGGAGTCTATAATTGATCCAAGCACACCGGTTCAGACTCAGGCAGGTCTAACTGCATCCGTGATTTTGGTGATGCAAAATGAAAACTACTAAAAGTCTATTTCTACAACATGACAGATAAAGCCAAATGTTGTGGCAATACTGAAACACTTGTCATTTCCAGTGGAAAACTGCATGACTATCTTCTTTGGCAATCAAATCTTGATTTTTTTCTACATACAAATATCTGTGTGTATGATGCAAGCCACTGGTGTGTGGTCTGGGTAGAAGAGAAGCTTAGGTTAGAGATGGTCAGTAGCTGGATTAGCTAAAGTTGATTCTAGGATGCTGCATGGAAGCAATTCTCAGATTCAGTAGGTGGCAGTCTTCAATTGGATTAACACTAACCCACTGCACAGGATCACACTGATATTCTCCCAGTAATTAAAACAAAACTCCTGGTCATGTTTACCTCTGTTGCTCTTTCCACCACAGAAAAGACATTAACCTTGTAGCATTTTAATTTGTTTGGATATACTTAGTATAAACTACCTCTGGACTGTAATTAGGATTCCTTATTTGCTAGCTGAAAGATTTTGTTGTACTGCTACAAGCTGATGGAGCCACCTACTCTGTTACACATACTTTGCAGTATCTTTGTAGATTTGTACATACACACATCCCACCTTGATAATGAGATCTGCTCCAAGAGGTCCCTGGATCTTTATGATTTCCCTGTCTGTACTCTTCTGAAATTCGATGGTTGTATTTTCTATGATAAACGTTCCAGAAGCATCAAAACTGTGCTCTCCCTTGTCTCCTTGCAGTGTCTTTGACTCTATAACTAAAGAAGAAACATGTAATTAGTAAATTTGAACAGGATATTTTTTATTTTCAAGGAAATCAGAAAATAATATTTACAGTTTTGTCTTACAAGTAACAGCTATATGTGTGCATTTAAAAAACATGCAGAATATCTGTAGGAGTATTCGCTACTTCAGATTATGGGCTACCATATAATTGAAGGACATGTCAGCACAGGAATATCTGCCTGAACACACTATTCTTTCATACCAGAAACACTTCTGAGACAGGTTTTCCTACACCAAGTGCTCTATATATTTATAAAGCAACAGATTCAGCAGGACGAGCTGCAAGAAACTCAAACCAGATAGAACCAATACACAGAAAAATAACTTAAACTTCCATGCAACTCAAAAGCCTAGCAACTTCAGCAGTCTCCAGAGAAGCCTGAATGGTGTCAAACTCACCAAACACTCACCTCAGTACCTGTATCACTTTACCCATTCCAGATGTCATTAACTCAACTTTGAATATTTCCCCTGTGAGGCAAAAGCATGGCCAGGAGGTGGGTAGCTGCAGTGCTGCCGGGGGGATGTCCCTTTCTCAGAACAGGTGGTGATGAAAACCCTTTTGAGCTGTTCTGCACTCCTTGGAAACACATTAAACTAACAGCCCACAACCTCCAGAAGACAGATGAAGCATTTTTAGGATTGAGTCACTTCCAGCAAACTGACTGAGCTACGAGTGCACAAAGCTAAAGGAAGATTTTCATAACAAAGGTAGAATTTTTGGCTCTGCATAATGCTGCACATAGGCACAGCAAGATGCATGAGTTGAAATACACTGGTCTGGTTACAATCAGAGGACTGCATAAGGCAGGCATGAATCTCAGATGAGCTCAAAGCTAGCTAAAAGGAACCTTTTGGTGAGCTATAAATACCCTCTTTCTTCAACTATCTTCCCTTTTTTGGTACTTTAAACACAGTTACCTAATTCAGGCTAGACAATTTAGGTTAAGAGCATCTAGGTTTACCTGCACTGAAAACATATTCTGAATGCTGCAATCCATCATTACTGTTTCCTTCCTTAAGGTTTTTTAAATAAAAATGCATTCTGGA